>NW_027205603.1:8462500-8587500 GCF_024711535.1 Dipodomys merriami
TCCTTCCTTTCTTTCTTTTCTGTATGTCTTTCTTTCTTTCTTTCTTTCTTTCTTTCTTTTATCTTTATGTATGTATGTATCATCACCTTATATCTATCCATCATTTATCATTGGTCTTCTCTTTCTATCTATATGGAGAGAAGGTGTAAGAGAAAGGAGAGAAGGGGGAAGAGAAAGGAAGAGGAAGAAATGAGAGGAGGAGGTGATAGAAGAGGAGCAGGAAGAGATAAACCAAATCAGGAGTAGAGTATTTATAATCCCAAACTATGTTGAACTTTGGGTATCTGGTCCCCCTTTTAATAAGCAATACATTCATCTGTGATTCTTCTTGAAAATATCTTTAAACATAACAATACTAGATTCTTAGAAAGATAATCTATTACATGACCTCAAAATAAATACTGGACACAATTTTAAGGGATAATTTCTGTTTTTATTTTTCTCCAAACTAACTTAAATGCCTGGGTTTGTTTGATTATTATCTTCTAGTAATTATGAATAGTTATTTGAAACACAGTGTTGATTTGACCACTTAAACCTATTGAAAACCTTGATTTTTGTTCTTTTAATTTCTCTAATTGTCAGATAATGATGGTCCAAAGATTTTGCTGAGACACCATTTCATTGTGAATAATTTATAATCAGCGAGGTTTTTCTGGTTCTGCTAGGTAACTGTTTATTTATTTATTACTTATCTGAGGGGTTTATCTTCCAAAATAGAATTTTAATGAACATTAAATCAATTAGACTTTATTTGACAGTCATTGAAGATTGACTGTTTGGAAGTTGAAACTATTTTTTATTTTATTTGTGCACTGATAAATACATACATAACAATTGCTGAGCCACTCATTAAAATGAGAGAATGTTTTTCTAGTGAAAAATTTCCTAATCTGTTACATAAAATAGTCTTTCTAATGAAGTCTAGAATTTGTAAAGTCCTTGTTTGGTAATGAGTGAATGATTTCTTAACAAAAATTCTCATGCAACATTTAGAATAAGGCCATCTATAACTTTTTCATTTGAAGATAAAATATCTTTCTGCCAAGGGAAATGCATTTAAGTTTCTAGTCATAATACTATAAAAATCATCTTCAGTTTGTTGTTATGTTTTTTTTTCAAACTTTGATCAGTCCATAGTGCATCTATCAGATAGATGCCCAGGGGAAATTAACAGTGCAGAAACTCAACCACATAGTTCAGCTGCACAGAGATAAGAGGATGGAGGGATAGCAGTTAAAACGATTGGCTGAAAATGAAGCTTTTGAGTGAGGTAGTCATATATTTCTCAGTATTAACAGGGATCACACCCAAGGTGGCCAAAGGAGATATTTGCCTACCACACTGGAATTGGGAAGTTTCCTTATTGCTTGAAATTCTATTAGTGTTTATTCCATGAACAAGAATTGAGGAAGGTAGCAAATATATTCTAAAATTAATAATGACAAAAGCCATTGCTTTTGATGATGCAGAACTAAATTTTAATCCCTCTATTTCTTTTTTTTTATTTTTGTAAATTTTATTTTATTTGTGAACATACTGTACAGAGGGGTTACAATTACATGGGCAGGATAATGCGTACATTTCTTACCAAGCATTGCAGCCTCCTCCTTTGGTTTACCCTTCACATCCCTTCCCAGCCTCCCCCCTCCCCCCAATCCCAATCCTTCTCCTTTCCCCCCCCTTACCCCCCCCCCACCGAGGTTGTAAAGCTCGTTTTGGACATGACAACTTGTACTTCTCATTGTTGCAACAGGTCCACCTGTATCCTTAAACAACTGGGTTTTCCCCATCTCCTCCACAAGTTATACTGACATCAAATATAGTGAAAGCAGGGGTTATACTGTGGGGGAGGGACATACAAAGCAACAAAGAGATAATCTTATAAATGCGTTAGAAACACATGCATGAAAGAAAAAAACATTAAAATACATATCTAAGGGTTCATTTTCCTGACATCACATTATCTGACCTTTTCCACTTGACTCCTACATATACTAGATATTGCAAATAAGGGAAACCATGGGACCTATGTTTCTTTGGGCCTGGCTTACTTCATTTAACATAATTTTTTCCAAGTTTTTCCATTTCCTAACAAATGGGGCAATGTCATTCTTTCTGATGGAGGCATAGAATTCCATTGTGTATATATACCACATTTTCTTGATCCATTCATCTACTGAGGGGCATCTGGGTTGGTTCCATATCTTAGCTATGGTAAATAATGCTGCAATAAACATTGTTGTGCTGGTAGCTTTAGTGTGGTCTTGTTTGTAAACATTTGGGTAAATGCCCAAAAGTGGGATTGCTGGGTCATAGGGGAGTTCTATGTGAAGTCTTTTGAGGAACCTCCATACTGCTTTCCAAAGTGGTTGAACAAGTTTACATTCCCACCAACAATGAAGTAAGGTTCCTTTCTGTCCACATCCCCTCCAGCATCTGTTGTTGTTAGAGTTCTTGATTTTTGCCGTTCTAACTGGGGTGAGGTGATATCTCAATGTTTTGATTTGCATTTCTTTTATGGCTAGGGATGTTGAACATTTCTTCATGTGTCTATTGGCCATCCTTCTTTCTTCTTCAGAGAAGTTTCTCTTTAAGTCTTTCGCCCACTTATTTATTGGGCAGTTGTTTCTTTGAGGATTTGTTGTCGGGGGATTTAATTTTTTGAGTTCCAAGTATATTTTAGGTATGAGACCCTTGTCTGTTGTATGGCTAGTAAAGATCTTCTCCCAATCTGTGGGCTTTCTATTGATCTTGCTAGCTATGTCATTTGCCCTGCAGAAGCTCTGCAACTTTATGCAATTCCATTTGTCCAACCTTTCTTTGATTTGTTGTGTTTCCGGGTCTCTATTCAAAAAATTTCGGCCTGAGCCAAGGAGACCTAGGGTTTCTCCTATTCCATCCTGTAATGTTTTCAGAGTGTCTGCTTTGAGTTCAAGGTCTTTGATCCATTTGGAGTTGATTCTGGTACAGGGTGATATATAAGGATCTAGCTTTAGTTTTCTACATGTAGTTAACCAATTTTGCCAGCACCATTTACTGAAGAGGCTGTCTTTCTTCCATTCTATTGTTTTAGCTCCCTTATTGAAGATTAGATGGCTATAGGTCTGTAGGTTCATTTCTGGGTTTTCAATTCTATTCCATCCCTCTATTTCTTTATGTAGTTATGTAATCTGCAAATTCCTTCTCAAACTTGACTTACCTTCACTAATTGAACAAATTTTGGCTTCAGTAGGGAGAACAATTTTTTTTGGGGGGGGGATAATTATACTGTTTCTAAAGTACATATTACTTTTTAAAAATTAGCTTTAATTGTACAAAGGAGTTTCAGTTCAATATGTCAGTTTATGAGTGCAATGTGTCTTGATCAATACTCCCCTTACATTGTTCTTTCCATCTCTTCCAAGCCCAATTATCCCTTCAGTTCACCTAATTGCATTTTCACATATGCACATTGAATACTATGATTGTATTTGCCCACCCTTCCTGAGTGAAAATGTGCTGAAGTTATCAGCTGCCATATCTAGTACGTGGTAGAAACTCAGTGAGTACTCAAATACTTACTTTCCTTCTGCGTTCAGTCTTTTATGACCTGTTTGTACCTAAAAAGGAAGTGTTGAGGTTCTGGAGATTAGTGTAACCATTTGTAGTTTAGTTGCATTCTGCTCCATCCCTGGACAGTTCTTTCTAAAATTTACAGTAAAACATGAGAGAAATCTGATGTGTGATTTCACATTGACTTATTTGCTTCCCCCATCACACAGTGGTTTTAAGAACCAGGCAGCTCATTATATAGAAAACCCTAATGTGCTCTATAGGTAAGAAGCATTCATGCTTTCTCATGCCAAAATAATGAGAAAATCCTTTGCCTTCTCTGAGTTGCTTTCCTCTTCTTGAAGTTGTGTAAGATGAAGTATAAAAATTGATGTAACCCAGAGCTTGGCATTTAATGGACTCTCTGTGAAGTTTGAATCTGGGACTCTATTTAACAAATAAAGGTGGGCTGGTTGAACTGTGTCTAATTTTAATCCACTAACTGTCAGGTGAAAGAATTACAGAGTTGGCTGTGTATAGGTCTTGCTGGGTATATCCCTGAGCTGCAGCTGTCACTGATAATTGTGTAACAGCTCAGTTAGCACAGGGGTAAGCTGTTGCTTTCAGACAACTTCTATATTTGGGAAAAGACTTCAAATCATTTTAGAGCAGGTACCTGCATTCTCATTAATTCTAAAAGGTGTCTCAAGCACTTTGTGAACCTTGGCTTTATAATTTTATTTAAAATATTTAGTGTAACATGCTCTCTCTCTCTCTCTCTCTCTCTCTCTCTCTCTCTCTCTCTCTCTCTCTCTCTCTCTCTCTCTCTCTCTTTCTCCCTCTCTCTCTCTCTCCCCCTTCTCTCTCTCTGTCAAAGTTTCATATGGGATATAATGAATCATTATGACAGCCAAAATACACAGTGGGAATTGTTACATGTTCCATCGGTCAGGAAAGCAATGAAAGTTTATTGCTGTACTTAAAAAGTCTAATGCTAGACATAACCATTAAATTAATTTCAAATGTTTTAAATTCAGAATATTATGGAATATGATTGGCCAAGCTTAAAAAATCTATCTGTTGCTAGCACCTGATATATAAATGTAGCAGTGGGATTACAAGTGAAGTAGTTAAGATGTGAATATAGAAAGGGCATTAGTAATGGCTGTGAAATTAGCTTTGGCCATGATGTGAAGTGTTAAGGAATAAGGCTGTTCTTGGGTCTGTAGCAAGGCTTAAAATCTCTTCTTAACCCAATAGCTGAGTTTTCAGTATCTCTTGTGAATACCAAATCTTAGGAGCATGAAATTATGGCAAAGACTAGCCAGGAAGCTTCCAACTTTTCATAGTTATGTATGTTTTTACTGTTTGAGATTTCTGAGCTATTAGCAGAAATCTTTTCTTTAAATTTAATTTAATTTTATTTGTGAACATACTGTACAGAGGAGTTACAATTACATGGGCAGGATAATGCGTACATTTCTTACCAAGCATTGCAGCCTCCTCCTGTGTTTACCCTTCACATCCCTTCCCAGCCTCCCCCCTCCCCCCCAATCCCAATCCTTCTCCTTCCTCCCCTTCCCCCCCCCCCCCGCACCGACATTGTAAAGCTCGTTTTAGACATGACAACTTGTACTTCTCATTGTTGCAACAGGTCCACCTGTATCCTTAAACAACTGGTTTTTCCCCATCTCCTCCACAAGTTATACTGACATCAAATATAGTGAAAGCAGGGGTTATACTGTGGGGGAGGGACATACAAAGCAACAAAGAGATAATCTTATAAAATTAGCAGAAATCTTTTAAATTGAAGTCAATATTCAGTGCCCTCCTGATGGAACCTGCTTTCTAATTTTTTAAAATTTTCATTGTATTGTATTTTTTCCAAGTATTTTCCATTTTCTAACAAATGGGGCAATGCCATTCTTTCTGATGCAGGCACAGAATTCCATCATATATATATATATATATATATATATAACATTTTCTTGATCCATTCCTCTACTGAGAGGCATCTGAGTTGGTTCCATATCTTAGCTATGGGGAATAATGCTGCAATAAACATAATTGTGCTGGTAGCTTTAGTATGGCCTTGTTTGTGATTGTTTGGGTAGATGCCTAAAAGTGGGATTGCTGGGTCATAGGAGAGCTCTATGTGGAGTCTTTTGAGGAACCTCCATACTGCTTTACAAAGTGGTTGAACAAGTTTACATTCCCACCAACAATGGAGTAGGGTTCCCTTTTGGCCACATCCCCTCCAGCATCTGTTGTTATTAGATTTCTTGATTATACCCATTCTAACTGGGGCAAGGTGCAATCTCAAAGTTGTTTTGATTTGCATTTCTTTTATGGCTAGAGAAGTTGAGCATTTCTTCATGTGTCTGATGGCCATTCTTTTTTTTCTCCTTTTTTTAAAATAAGTTTTTTTTATTGTGAAAATATTGTACAGAGGGGTACAGTTACATGAGCAAGGTAATCAGTACATTTTGTTTTTTTTTTTTTTTTACAAAAATACATTTTTTTATTGTAAAAATACTGTATAGAGGGTTTACAATTACATGGGCAAGATAATGAGTACATTTCTTATCAAGCACTGTAGCCTCCTCCTTTGTTTTCCCTTCCTGTCTCTTACCATCCTCCCCCCGCTCTCCCACCCAATCCTCCCTGCTCCCCCCCCCCCACCAAAGTTGTAAAGTTCGTTTTCGACATAACGACTTGTACATCTCATTGTTGCTATGGGTCCACCTGTATCCCTATTTAAACGATTTGTTTTTCCCCTTCCCCTCCATAAATTATAACAACATCAAATACAGTGAAAGCAGGGGTTATACTGTAGGGGAGGGACATACAAAGCAACAAAGAAATTATCTTATAAATGCATTAGAAACAAATGCATGAAAGAAAAAAACATTTAAATACATATCTTAGGGTTCATTTTCCTAACATCACCTTATCTGACCATTTCTGCTTGACTCATACATATACTAGATATTGCAAATAAGGGAAACCATGGGACCTATGTTTCTTTGGGCTTGGCTTACTTCACTTAAAATAATTTTTTCCAAGTCTTTCCATTTCCTAACAAATGGGGCAATGTCATTCTTTCTGATGGAGGCCTAGAATTCCATTGTGTATATATACTCCATTTTCTTGATCCATTCATCTACTGAGAGGCATCTGGATTGGTTCTATATCTTAGTTATAGTAAATAATGCTGCAACAAACATAGACGTGCTGGTAGCTTTAGTGTGGTCTTGTTTGTGATCATTTGGGTAAATGCCCAAAAGTGGATTTGCTTGGTCATAGGGGAACTCTATGTGGAGTCTTTTGAGGAACCTCCATACTACTTTCCAAAGTGGTTGAACAAGTTTACATTCCCACCAACAATGCAGTAAGGTTCCCTTCTGTCCACATCCTCTCCAGCATCTGTTGTTATTAGAATTCTTGATTATAGCTTTCTAACTGGGGTGAGGTGGTATCTCAATGTTGTTTTGATTTGCATTTCTTTTATGTCTAGGGATGTTGAACATTTCTTCATGTGTCTATTGGCCATCCTTCTTTCTTCTTCAGAGAAGCTTCTCTTTAAGTCTTTCGCCCACTTATTTATTGGGCAGTTGTTTCTTTGAGGATTTGTTGTTGGGGATTTAATTTTTTGAGTTCCAAGTATATTTTAGATATGAGACCCTTGTCTGTTGTATGGCTAGTGAAGATCTTCTCCCAATCTGTGGGTTTTCTATTGATCTTGCTAGCTATGTCCTTTTCCATGCAGAAGCTCTGCAACTTCATGCAATTCTATTTGTCCAACCTTTCTTTGATTTGTTGTGTTTCTGGGTCTCTATTAAGAAAATTTCGGCCTGTGCCAAGGAGATCTAGGGTTTCTCCTAATCTATCCTGTAATGTTTTCAGAGTGTCTGCTTTGACTCCGAGGTCTTTGATCCATTTGGAGTTGATTCTGGTACAGGGTGATATATAAGGATCTACCTTTAGTTTTCTACAAGTAGTTAATCAATTTTGCCAGCACCATTTACTGAAGAGGCTGTCTTAAGCATTGTTGCTTCCTCCTTTGTTTTTACCCTACCATCCCTTCCCTTTCACCTCCTCAACTACACTCTCCCCACTCCACCCTCTCCTAAATTGTAAAGTTCATTTTTCAACATAGCATCTTGTATATCTCATTGTTGCAATCGGTCAACCTGTATCCCTATTTAAACACTTGGTTTTTTCCCTTCCCCTCCCCAAATTTTACCAACATCAAATACAGTGAAAACAGGGGTTATACCATGAGGGAGGGACATACAAAGCAACAAAAAAATCACATGATACCTTATAAATAAGTTAGAAACAATAGCAAGAAAGAGAAAACCACTTGTGTCCCTACCTTGGGTTTCATTTCACTTAACATCATCTTATCTGACCTTTTCTGCTTGTCCCAGACACATACTAGTTATTGCACATAAGGGAAACCATGGAATCTATGTTTCTTTTGGCCTGCCTTACTTCACTTAATATAATTTTTACAAGTCTTTCCATTTCCTAACAAATGGGGCAATATAATTCTTTCTGATGGAGGCATAGAATTCTATTATTTATATTTTCTTTATCCATTTATCTACTGAGGGGCATCTTGGTTGGTTCCATATCTTAGCTATGGTAAATAATGTTGCAATAAACATTGTTGTGCTGGTAACTTTAGTATAGTCTTGTTTGTGATCATTTGGGTAAATGTCCAAAAGTGGGATTGCTGGGTCATAGAGGAGCTCTATGTGGAGTCTTTTGAGGAAACTCCATACTGCTTTCCAAAGTGGTTGAACAAGTTTTCACTCCCACCAACAATGGAGTAGGGTTCCCTTCTGTCCACATTCCCTCCAGCATCTGTTGTTATTAGAGTTCTTGATTTTATCCATTTTAACTAGGGTGAGGTGGGATCTCAATCCAACACCCCTTTGTGATGAAAGCGCTGGAAAAATTAGGAATCCATGGAACATTCCTGAAAACAACAAAGGGTGTATATGACAACCATACAGCCACCATTATACTTCATGGTGAAAAACTAAAGCCATTTCCTGTATACTCAGCAATGAGACAAGCATGTCCACTCTGTGTACTTCTCTTCAATTTAGTATTAGAATGCCTACCTACAGCAATAAGACAAGATGCAAACACAAAGGGGATCCAAATAGGGAAAGACGAAGTAAAACTCTCCCTCCTTGCAGATAACATGATCTTGTATTTAAAGAATCCCACGGACTCCACTCTGAAATTACTCAAGCTGATTCAGAAACTTTGGCAAAGGAGAAGGATATAAAATTAACTCTCAAAAATCAGTGGCTTTTCTGTATGCCAACAATGAGAAGAGCATGGCTGAAATTAGGAAAACAACTCCATTTGTAATAGACCCACAAAAAATAAAATACCTAGGACTTGACTTAGCCAAAGAAGTGAAAGACCTCTGTGATGAAAACTTTAAAAAACTGAAAAAAAGAAATCAAAGCAGACCTTAGAAAGTGGAAAAAGCTCCCATGCTCCTGGATTGGAAGGATCAACATTGTGAAAATGGCAATACTTCCCAAGGCTGTCTTCAAATTCAATGCAATACCTATCAATATTCCAACCTCATTCTTCAAGGAAATAGAAGAAGCAATCCAAAAATTCATATGGAACAATAAAAGACCCCGAATAGCAAAAACGATCCTTAACAGAAAGAACAGTGCTAGATGAATATCAATACCAAATTTCAAACTACCACAAAGCCATAGTAATCAAAACAGTTTGGTACTAGCACAAGAAGAGACCTCAGGACCAATGGAATAGAACTGAAAACCCAGAAATGAACCCACAGACCGATAGTTACCTAATGTTCAATAAGGGAGCTAAAAAAATAGAATGGAAGAAAGACAGCCTCTTCAGTAAATGGTGCTGGCAAAATTGGTTAATCACCTGTAGAAAATTAAAGCTAGATCCTTATATATCATCCTGCACCAGAATCAACTCCAAATGGATCAAAGGCCTTGGAGTCTGTTGGCCATTCTTATTTTCACTTCAGAGAATTCTCTCTAAATCTTTAGCCTACTTGTTGATGTAGTGGTTATTTCTTTGAGTATTTGTTATTGGGAGATTTAATTTTTTGAGTTCTAAGTATATTTCAGATATGAGATCTTTGTCCGTTGCATTGCTAGTGAAGATCTTCTCCCAATCCGTGCCTTTGTATTGATCTTGCTCTTGCTTGCTATGTCTTTTGCCATGCAGAAGCTCTGCAGTTTCATTTGTCCAACCTTTCTTTGATTTGTTGTGTTTCTGGGTCTTTATTAAGAAAATTTCGGCCTATGCCAAGGAGCCCTAGAGTTTCTCCTATTCCATCCTGTAATATTTTCAGGGTATCTGCTTTTACTTTGAGGTGTTTGATCCATTTTGAGTTTATTCTAGTATAGGATGATATATGGGGATCTAGCTTTAGTTTTCTACAGTGGTTAACCAATTTTGCTAGTACCATTTACTGAAGAGGCTGTCTTTCTTCCATTCTATTTTTTTTAGCTCCCTTATCGAAGATTAGGTGGCTATAGGTCTATGGGTTTATTTCTGGGTGCTCAGTTCTATTCCATTGGGCCTCAAGTCTGTTCTTGTGCCAGTACCAAGCTGTTTTGATTACTATGGCTTTGTGGTAGAGTTTGAAGTTTGGTATTGATATTCATCCAGTACTGTTCTTTCTGCTAAGGACTGTTTTTAAGTGAAGTAAGCCAGACTCAAAGAAACGTAATTCCCATGGTTTTCCTTATCTGCAATAACTAGTATATATCTAAGACAAACAAAAGAGGTCAAAACCTATGTACATATGACCATATAACCTGATGCTAAGTGAAATGAGTCCCAAGATAGGGACACAAGAGGTTTTATCTTTGTTGCTGTTCTTTTTAATGTACTATATGTTTTTTTTTTTTTTTGTTTCTTTGTATGGTCTTCTCCATGGTGCCAACCCCTGTTGTCACTGTATTTGATTCCAGTGCCCTGCATCTTGTATGCATTTCTTTCATTTGGGGAGGGGAAAGGAAATAAAAAATGCTGAAATAAGGATACAGGATGACCCATTGTAACAATCAGATGTACAAGACACTATGTTGAAAACTAACTTTACAACTTTGTGGGTATTAGGGGGAGGGAGGAGTTGGGGAGGTGTGGAGGAAAGGGGATGATAGGGGAAAAATAAAGGAGGTGGTAACCATGCTTGATAGGAAATGGACTCATTACCTTTCTCATGCAACTGTAACCTCTCTGTACAGTATCTACAATAGAAAATTAAAGATGCTGTACAGAGGGGTTACAGGTACATGAGTAAGGCAACAAGTACATTTTTGAAGTTAAGAGTTTAAAGGAATCAAATGAAGCTTTTTTCCTTTAGTCCATTTGCTCTTTTTTTTGGTACTGGTTCTTTTTTTAATTTTTATTGCGAAAATAATGTACAGAGGGGTTACAATTACATGGGCAAGATAATGAGTACATTTCTTATCAAACATTGTAGCCTCCTCCTTTGTTTCCCCTTCTCATCCCTTCCCATCCTCCCCCCACCCCCGGCAGAGATTCTCAAACTACAGGTATGTCAGCATCATTCAGAGAGGAGGATAGGCCTGGGGATTTGCACTTTGAGAACAGGAAATGCCTCAGTAGGATACATTATACCATGTGTATCTTAATATCTGACTCAGGTGGCTGAAAGAAGAGATGATTTTTTTTGTATGTAATAAGAAATTCAGAAGGAAAGTCATAGAGATAGTTTATTGGCATTGATGGGGCATTGTGGGACCACATTCCGTGCTTTGGCCACATTTTCATTGTGCTGGTCATGACCACCTCTTACCTTTGCATGGATACAGCAGTTCTGAGAAATAATTACCAGCACAACAGCATTCACAAACAGAAAAATAGAGGGCTAGGATATATATCCTATGATACCGATAGTAAAATCATCAAACATTAGTGACAAACTTGTAAGTCATGTTAGGGAAAGGTGCTCTGGCTTTGTTTTACACAACCTGCTGGCTGCTTATGTCATCTATTCTCCCCATCTCCCTCCCTCCCTCCTTCTCTCTCCTTTCTCCTTCCTTCCATCCCTACTTTCCATTCCTTTAAATTTTCTTATTCCACAATTTCTTAGTACTAATTGTATTTTCTTCTATTCCTTCTGCCTATCTATTAAGAACATTTAATACATTTGGGTCCATCAATACTTGAAGTTGAGATTTTGAATCACATGTCTTTTCCCTTGCTTTCTTTGGAACAGAGAGTTCCTTTTTCCTTTATGCTATTTGAAATTTTCCACCTTCAGTCTTTTTAAAAAATATTTTTTTTTGTCAGTCATGGGTCTTGAACTCGGGGCCTGGGTGTAGTCTCTGAATATTTTTGCTCAAGGCTAGTACTTTACTACTTTGAGCCACAGTGCCACTTCCAGTTTTCTGCTTAATTGGAGAAAAGAATCTCATGGATTTTCCTGCCCAGGCTGGTTTTGAACCTCTCTTCTTAGATCTCACCCTCCTGAGTAGTTAGGATTACATGTATGAGCTACTACCAGTGTCTGGCTTCTTCACTTTTTTATTTTATTTTATTTCATTTTGTTGGTCATGGGGCTTGAACTGGGGCCTCAGTCCTGTTCCTCAGCTCTTCAGCTCAAGGCTCGTGTTCTACTACTTGAGCCACAGCCCTACTTCCTGTTTTCTGGTGGTTTATTGGAGATAAGAGTTTCATGGCCTTTCCTGCCCAGGCTGCCCAGATTTCAGCATCCTGAGTAGTTAGTAATTACATGTATGAGCTACCAGTGTCTGGCTTCTTCACTCTTTTTTGATAGAAGCTTTTGGACAAGACAATAACAATTCCATTTTCCTTTCAGCCTCTTGTCTCCTGCCCCCTCTTCTCCTTCTCCTCTGCTCTCCTTCCCTTTTCTTCTGCTTCCCCTTCCCCTTCCTCCTCTTCTTCTTTCTTCATTTCCTCCTCTTCTTTTTTTCCTCTGTCTCTGTCTCTCTTTCTTGTCTTTCTGTCTGCATACTCGGGTTTGAATTTAGGGTTTTAAGTTTATTAGACAAATAATTTGACACGTGTGCTATTCCCCCAATTCTTTTCCTTTAGCTTTATTTTTTAGGTAGTGACTCTGGCTTTTGCCCAGGAGAGTCTGGAACTTTGATCTACTTACCTCCACATCCTGAGTATCTGAGAGTATTGTCATGATTACAGATGGATCTATGAGTTGTTTTCTGTTCCTCTCTTTCTCTTATACTCCAGAAATAATTCTTTAGTACAAGTTGGCAGGAACATGCTGCAAATGCGACCACTTTTCGTACACTTCCATAGCTACAATTGCTCCAAACTAACACTCTCTTATCTGGACTCTCTTATCTGAATGTTCTTAAAGTTTCACCTTGGACTTCTTAAATTTATTCTCAACATGGGACCAGAGTGATTCTATTAAAATGTAAATAAGATCAAGTCACTGGTCTGTTTAAAATCCTTCAGTGGTTTCATATCTCATTACAATTAAAAGCCAAAGGTGTGATACTGGCCTACAGGGTTCACAAATGATTTGCCCTCCTCCCCACATTGCTGCTTCTTGATCAGACCAGGGAGGCTGTCTGCTGGGGACATTTGCTCTTGCTGTTCCTGGCACTCCATGATCTACTGTTTACTTTCACCAGGGCTTGCCTCAAAAATACCCCTTTCTCAGTGTATGTGTGTTGAAAATTATGCCCTTGTCCTTGTCCTTCACCAGTCCCAATCTCTGTCTGCTTTTCCTTTAAAGCATTTATGACTATCTTATATACTCTATCTTTAATTTACCCATTTATTTACTACTTTGTTCATTTATTACTTGTTTTCCTCTACTAGAAGACAATTTCCATGATAGTATCCCAGTTTGTTTCCTTCATTGCTGTTGTTAGAGGAGTACTAGTTATACCTTCCTGAAATTCATTTTGAATGTGGGAGGTGTTAATTTGAGGAAGGCAGCAGATGAATGGAAAAGGGAACAATTGAGTGAAAACAGTCATAATATTCAATGTACATCTGTGGAAAAAGAAGTGGAAAATAGGATGAGTGGTGGAAGGATTAGGTAGGAGAGGGAGGGTGGGTGACGAAAGGGGGCGATTCTGATAAAAATGTTCTGTACACATAGATGGACATGTTAAATTGTAGCTTTCTTGTATCATACAAATGCAAATTAAGGAATATGAGATCAGTCATAGACTCAAAACTGAACATCATTTCCCCACTATTCTATTATCTAGTTCATCTATGTCTTAAGTGAGTGGACACTCAATTTTCCATTTTTAGTTTTCATTTCCAAGTACATTAACATATATTGAAATGCATGTCTTACTCATATGAATAAGAATACATGAATATGAATATGAGTAAGAAAATTACGCTGTACTACCATTATGATTCTAAAACATTTCCATGTGCCTAGGAGTTTCACCTCTGTTCCTTCCAAGGCACTTTAAGCCAGGACACGACCACCGTGAATTCTTTTTTTATACATGTTAAATCCCACAATAGAGACTTTTCATTTCTCTCTGTCTCCTTTTACTCAGAAAAATGCGATATTCATTCAGGTTCTTCTGTGTGTTAGGAATTAGTCTTTCACATTGTAAAACAATATTCAATAATTTATCACTCTATTCTCCCAGTGGTAGACATTTGCCATTATTTCATGGGTTAATGTGGTTTAGCTAGCTGAATTTTTCATGTATAATTGACAGAAATATATTTTTGCTCATCAGTCAAAAGTGGGTACAAACATTCTTATATAAGTTTTTCTTGGAGTAGCTTATGGTTTAACTGTTCTTGGGTAAATATCTAGAGGATGTCTGTCAGGCATGAGTATTAGAGTAAATTTAACTGTATAACGACTGATAACTATCTTCATAAAGCTCTTACGCATTTTACACTTGCTTTAGTAATGTTTTCATGTTTTAATTGCATTTTCCTGATGGCAGATGACAATGAACTTTTTTTTTCCCAATGAGCATCTAGTTACTCATTTGTTAGGTAGCTATTCTAAGAATATCTTCTATGTCTTGCATATGTCCTGACCTTTGTCTACCACATACTTTGTCAGTTTTGTCTCTTATTTGGTAGCTTACTGCTAATTTTCTAAAAGATGTCTTTTGATGAGCATTTTTTTTTGGGTCTGGTCGTGGGTCCTGAACTCTGGGCCTGGGCGTTATCCCTCAGCTCTTCAGCTCAAGGCTAGCGCTCTACCACTTGAGCCACAGCAACACTTCCGGCTTTTTTCTTCTTGCATATGTGGTGCTGAGGAATTGAACCCAGGGCCTCATGCATGCAAGGCAAGCACTCTACCACTGAGCCACCTTCCCAGCCTCTTGATGAGCATTTTAACATTTTGATAATATAATTTATTTTTCTTTTGCTGTTCTGTCTTCTAACAACTTTTGGGGGGGCTTAACCTCAGTCTGAAAAGGATTGTCTATGTTGTTTTCTAAGAGTGTTATGATTTTGTTATTTACATCTTGGTTTCTGCTTCATATCAGCATGGTTTATCTGACTATGTCTCTTAGAACCTTCACAATTTGTTGCAGTGTGGTAACTATGTGCTTTAGAAAAGCATATAGCTTGTAAAATCATGACATTATTACTTAGTTGACAATATTTGTAGAGCAAACTTGGCATCTCTCTACCTACTATGTTTTCCAATTGGCAAAATAAGTATAATCTTATGAGAGTAGATTTTGTCTGATATATTGAGGGTATAGATACCAAATAACAGGATTGGGAAGAATGTATCAGTCAGTTCTACATTGCACGATTCATCTGGTAAATATTAAATAACATGGATAGCATGGTGTCACAGACCTTAGAAAATAAGAGAATATCTTATCTTCCCAAAAAGGGAAGATAGACAATAAAACAAGAAAATTAATTAATGATAAAACATCAGATTTTAACAGTAATATTATGAAGATAGAATGAAGGAATGTATTAAGAGTGATTGTGGGAAGGTTGCATTTATTTGTGCAAGTTGTGTATTGGGAAACTAAAATGTATCATTCAAAAAGGCTTTGTTAAAGTCATGCTCAGAATTGTGTAGTACAGCAGCTCTGGGTGGTGGCACTTTCTACCAGGTCAGAGAAGATGTCCCTAGAGGTATGACTTAGCTACATAATGAGAAGAAGGAGCTAGCTTTGCAAGTATGAATGTACAACTAGCTAGTTGTCCAATATTATGAAAATCAGGCAAAAATGTTCACCGTGGTTGGAATGGGATGAGTGAATGACCTGATTAGATAGAATTTAAGATTTTATTCCATGTATACTAGGACATCCTTAGGAAGTTTAAAACTGGCCTGATTGGTTCTGATGGACAATTTAGGATTCTTCTGTTTCAATTCAAAACAGATTCTTTCTTGAATCTGTTTTGATTTTCACGTATAGTGTGAATATGCAGTGTTTTTTCTTTTTTCTATACTTGGCTGACTTTAGCATGATGTCCTTCACATACACTTAGAAAGTTCTATCAATTGATAGAAGTACAGAAGTGAATGGTAGTTGCCAGAGACTAAGGACAAACAAGATGATATTGCTTACATGCTATAGGTTTTATTTAGAAGGAATATTTTAGTGAGTGTGTATTTGTTTGTCATCTTTCTGTAACTATAAAAAATACTTGAAATAATCAACTTGGGAGAAGGAATGCTTTATTTATTTATTTATTTTGTTGGTTGTGGGGGCTGAACTCTGGGCCTGGGCGCTGTTCCTCAGCTTTTCAGCTCAAGGCTAACACCCTACCACTTAAGCCACAGCACCACTTCTGGCTTTTTTCTGCTTATGTGGTGCTGAGGAATCAAACCCAGGGCCTCATGCATGCAAGGCAAGCACTCTACCACTGAGTCAGGTTCCCAGCCTGGAATGCTTTATTTCTGACTCACAATTTCAGAGGCTTCTGCTTATGATGTGATGACTCCGCTATTCTCAAGCCTCTGAAGAGGCAATGCATCATGATGAAATGTTTGTGCAAATCAGCACATCTGCTCACCTCATGGGGGCAGGTAAGCAAAGACTAAGAACAGCTCAGGGTCCTAATATTGTTTCAAAACCACGCCCCAGTGAACTAACTTCCTTACAGTCAGTCCCATCTCCTAAAGATTCTACCAGCTCCCAATATTATGAAGCTGGGCACTAATGCTTTGACATGTGAGCTCATGAAGGTAACTTAAGATAGTGACTATAGATAATATATTACAAAATTACTGAAAGAGTAGATTTCAAATGTTCTTACTACATGCAATATATGACAGGTAAATGAGGTAATAGATATTAACTACCTTAAATTAATTATTGCCATTCATCTATCTGTCTGTCTGTAAACAGCATCTGGTACCACATAAATTTATACAGTTATTATTTGTTAATTGACAAACCATTCTTCTCACTTGTGGATAGAATACGATGTAATGGATGACAAAAACATAGAATCTGGGAAACCGGTAAGGTCATTGTAAGCTATGAAAATGAGGTTGATGTGATCTGAGAGCAAGTTATATAACTTGTCTTTGTCTGGGAACTAGCCTGGAATATTAAAAAAATATAAAGGACTAATCCTGTATTGTTCAGTGGTACTTGGAGGCAGTAATTCATTGGTTGTTCAGTATAGGTCTCTGAAATAAATACAGGATGCCAGAAAGTGATATCTTTATATTTAAGTTTTATTCCATTCTATAGTCTAGCTAAAATAATTATTGTCACTTTCTAAATGTGCCCTATAAACTTCCCAAGTGTGTCTTTTTGCACATGAACTTTTTTCCTTCTGGAAATAAATTATCTTTGTCACTTAAGCACTTAATTTTTTTCAGGCCCATCCTAGGGCTTGAACATAGGTCTGAGCACCATCTCTGAGCCTTTTGCTCAAGGCTAGCATTCTACCATTTGAGCCAACAGCTCTACATCTATCTGGCTTTTTGGTTAATTAGAGTTAAGATTTTCCTGGGTTTTCCTGCCTAAGCAGGCTTTGAACTATGATCCTCAGATCTCAGCCTTCTGAGTAGGATTATAGCTGTGAGCTACAGATGCACAAAAGAACTTTTTATTTATTTATTTATTTTTGGGTCCCATCGTGGGGCCTGAACTCTGGCCTGGGCGCTGTCCCTCAGCTCTTCAGCTCAAGGTGAGCGCTCGACCGCCTGAGCCACAGTGCAACTTCTGGTTTTCTAGTCGTTTATTGGAGATAAGAGTCTCACGGACTTTCCTGCCCGGTCTGGCTTTGAACCGTGATCCTCAGATCTCAGCCTCCTGAGTAGCTAGGATTACAGACGTGAGCCACTGGCACACGGCAAAAATGGAAAAACTTTCAAGGTGACTAACAGAGACAGAGTGTCTCTGATCAATATGTCTTTTTTTGGGGGGGGGGTCCAGTCATGGGGCTTGAACTCTGGGCCTGGGCGCTGCCCCTCAGCTCTTCAGCTCAAGGTTAGCGCTCTACCACTTGAGCCATAGCGCTACTTTCGGCTTTTTTTTCTTTTTGCTTATGTGGTGCTGAGGAATTGAACCCAGGGCCTCATGCATGCAAGGCAAGCGTTCTACTGAGCCACCTTCCCAGCCCCAAGAACTTTTTTTTTTTTTTTTGATATCTTACTCAAACGCTGAGGAGATCACATTCTTTTTTTTGTGTATGCTGAAATTTTATACTACATTTTCCAATTATATGGCAGTTTCCATTGTAATTACTAAGTCTCATTATCAATCATATTGCTTGAAAATATATCCTCATTTCAAGATAACAAGTTAGCATTTCACAACTTCATGGATGCTGGTCTGAAGTTCTCCTTGCCTAGGAAACATGTGACTCATGGCATGAAGGATTTTGGTTCATGGCCTAACAAGTAGCATGGGATTCAGGCTTTTCTGGATCTTCTTACCCGCCTACCCCCTTCCCCCTCTCAGTTCCATAGGCACTGAAGTGTTCTAAGAAGAGCATTACAGATATTATTTCTTGGCTAAGTGTGAATGCATGAACCCAGATGCATACTGTGTCTTAGGCTGGGTGTCACAGTTGAAAAAAGTCAAATTTAGGAACTCAATCTTTTGTAATGGGCTATAAATAATCATTATAGAGTTTGGTTTTTGTAATGAAAACATAGTATTCATAATATTGGATAATCACCAAACATGACTATTTTCTTTCTTAACTTTCAGTTCCTGGTCACTTTACAAGCATCCCTGCAAAAGGCTCTGTAACTGAAAGCAGTTATGTTTAGAATCATGAGATATTTGTGGATAATTGTTGTCCAAAGTCTTTAATGCAAGGACCAATGTAGGCCTGCACTACCTATGTCCCTAGCCTGTGCCTTGCACACTTAGGGGATCGATAAAATCAATATTGAGTAAATGAAATACGTAATTGCTTTACATTTCTATTGTTTACATCTGTCCTAACCCCACTAATATGAATTAATACAAATCTTGTATATTTATTTTTATTTATTTTTTTTGTCGGTCGTGGGGCTTGAACTCTGTATATTTATTTTTAAAATGTGTGTTTTTAAATTTTAAAGTGCTATATTCCTGTTAGTTTACTTTTGGGACTTTGGATTTGGGGGTAAGTTGGTTTCTCATATAGTCACTAAGTGCTGCAGATTTAAAAGCATAAGATATGAAACTGTGGGTGGCAAGAACCATAATCAGCAGTGTGGCGTTCTGGGAAGAGAACTTTAGGAATTGTATCTTGGCTAAGTGTGAATAAGAAACAGAAGGATGCCTTTAGGCTGGCAGCAGCCAGGCATTGTTGTTCAAAAAGGAAAGCCTCACATCTCAGGCTCTGAGCTTTGGCAACTAAGGATGCTATGATTAGGCCTGTAGCATCTCAACTACCATGGGAGTTTTGTTCAGAAAAATTCTTCATTATGAGGGATTTTTCCCAGTGTTTTGCAGGACATCTAGCATCTTTCATTCTTAGGCCTTATGTGCCAACAAAACTCTTCTGGTACTGTTCATTGTATACAGTTGTCAAAAAAGACCTCACAGCCAAAACAAAAGAAAATGAACCAAGACAATATACTCTAAGGAGTAGTATTTTCCCTGGGTGAAATGAAAATGTCTCTAGTTGAAGTACTGTATGTTAAGATTAAGATAAATTCTGTAGCCACTGACTTTTTGAGCTTTGGCTTCCTGAAACAGGGCATTATTCTCCTTGAAGTGAATCCCATAAATACAATTAAGATGCCACATAAATGTTAATGTCCCTGTGAAAACTCTGAATTCTTTATATCTGTTTTGCACTTTTTTTTGGGGGGGGGTCCGGTCGTGGGGCCTGAACTCTGGGCCTGGGTGCTGTCCCTCAGCTCTTCAGCTCAAGGCTAGTGCTCTACCACTTGAGCCATAGCGCCACTTCTGGCTTTTTTTCTTTTTGCTTATGTGGTGCTGAGGAATCGAACCCAGGGCCTCAGACATGCAAGGCAAGCGCTCTACCACTGAGCCACCTTCCCAGCCCCTGTTTTGCACTTTTAAAACCCAGTAGTGTATATTTGTTAGTTCCTAATGTTTAATTAGCAGCTACTGAGTACTAGACTGTTTATCTGCATTTGGAATTGCTGAAGAGAATAATGCCTTGGGTCTCATGGAGTTTACTTTCTTTAAGAAGGAAGTAGATAATAAAATTATGCAATTAAAATGGACAAATTTATATAGTGACAAATACTTAATTCTGAGAGAGGACTGTGGGGCTGTGGATGGAGCTCAGCAGTAGCGTGCTTGGCTAGCATGATCAGACCTTAGGTTCAAACTTCAGCATTGGAAGTAAAGCAGTAAAAGAATACAGGAGGAGAAGGGGTTATGGAGTATGGCTAGGGATAGGTTTCCTTTTTTAAATTTCTTTTAAACATTTTTAAAAATTTAATTTTATTGATAAGATGACATACAGAGAGGTTACAGTTACATGTGTAAGGTATTTAGTGCATTTCTTGTCCAACTTGTTACCCTCTCCCTCATTCTTCTGCCACTTTTCCTTTCCTCTCTCTAATCCTTCCCACCACTCCAAGTTGTACAGTTCATTTCCAACATATTGTCTTGTAAGTACTGCTGTTGCTTTGCTTCACCCAGGATAGGTTTTTTTATATTCAGGGAAGATGAGGGATGCTTACCATTGAAAGTGTTATTAATATAATGGAAATTTCAATGACAAGAGGTTGGATCTGGCAAAGAAAAGGAAGGGCAAAAATGCCAAAGAAACAAATAAGCACTTTTTTATGCCCAAATATCATTAATAGGGTATTTTCTTGGGACATTCTTCACTATCATTACAGTGATTCCCTGGGCCTTTTACAGGGATGTCATATTCAAAATTTCATTCAGTTCTCTCAGCAAATCTAGGAGGTATGCATGATTATTGATTTAGAGGTGTGGCATTCTGTCTTGGAGAGGTTCAGTCTCATGGAACCCTAGATTAGGTCATTCTGATTATAGTGGTTGTTCTTTACTGAGACTACTTTCACTTGATTTTTATTTATTAATTTGTGATTCTATCTTGCTTTCTTGGTAGATTTTGACCTTTATGTTGGCTGGTTTCATGGCTCAAGTGGTAGAACTTGTGCTAAATAGTTATGAAGCCGAATTCAGACTTCAGGACCATCAAAAGTAAAGAAATAAATACAAGATGGTATATTAAACGGCTGTAATAAAATGTCTGGCTTAAACAATGAGAATGTATTTCTCACTGTTCTAGAGACTGGCAGACAGAGATGCTTGCTGGTTTTATTTCTCATAAGGACCCTTTTGTTGGTGGGAAGGAAGAATTCTTATTTGTTCCTCTGCTTACAAGGACACTAATTCTACCATGAAGTGTTCATCCTTATGACTTCATCTAAATCCTTCCAGAAGATTCTTCCTCAAAATATCATCATTGTGGGTTTTAGAGTCTCAATATATGAGTTTTTGGGGATCACAAACAGTCTATATTTGATAGGAAATGTGCGATGTATGTGCTGTGTATCCCCTAAAATGTTCACAAATAAATACTAAAGAAACATTAGTTGGGTGGAATCATGATGCCAGTTTCATTCTGTGGAGACCTAGAACTTGGAGTATGACTATTCCTAACTTTATACTGTTTTCTTCTCTGGAATAGCCTTAACTGAGCCCATTTTGCCTATCACTTCCCACTTCTTTTTCAGGTTTCTACTTAGCTGCCAGCTTTTCAAGATGTTAGTTTCCCCTTCCAAGTGTTGGATATCCATTTCTTGTCCATTTTCCTAGGTGATCTCTTGACATAGAGTCTTGAAAACACCTTTCTTTCCCTGTTGTTTTATAATATGGTATTTAATGATTGTTCATTTAAGTGAATATGTGATCTGTGGCAAGCCACAAACTTTCTGAACTTTAGTTTCATCATCTACATTGGGAAATTGATGCATTTCATTCCGTTAAGATAATTCATGCCTAGTGCTGTGGCTCAAACCTGTAATCCTAGCTAATCAGGAAACAGGTCTGAGGATTGATGTTCAAAGCCATCCTGGGTAAAATAGTTTGTGAGACTTTTATCTCCAATGAATCATAAAAAAAGTCAGAAATGTAGTTGTGATTCAAGTGGTAGAGCAGTACCTTGAATAAAAAGCTAAGGTACAATGTCCAGGCTCTGAGTTCAAGTCCCAATACTTGCACAAGAAAATAAAAACAAAGATAATTCAGTGAATGAATCCATATGGAAGTGTTGGTTTTTCTCACTTCTTCCTAGAATTTGTTTATTTGTTATCTTTTAAAAGTCTTTACATTACTTGTAATACAAAGGTAACAAAGGTTAAACAAAGTGTAGCAAATGATTGCAAAATATATATTTCTAAGACAGTAGTTATAGTTCTTTAAATGCCAAAGCAAAAATAGCATCATAATAGTTTTATCTGAAGGTTACTTTTTGTCACAATGGATTCTAGGTAATAGAATTTTCTGTCTTATGTAAAAATTCAAAATAAGGTACTATTAAGTTCCTTGGTATACACAAATTATGACAGATTAAAGATATGGTTAGAGTAACAATAAATTTTGATCAGAAAATTAAGTCATTTTGTGCTTGTGCGTGACAGAAACAAGCATAGTTTTAAGAGTAATTGGCTATAGTATTTAAAATTAGGACTGTTCTAGAAAACCTAAGCATGTATGATTGAGTAAGATTGGACTAGGTTATTTCAAAGTCAATGATTATTTCCGTTACACAGGTTATTTTATTAACTTCCACAAAGCTCTCTGAAGATAATATAATATTTCCATATGGAAATATTTATGTATATTCAGATATAGAAATAATGATATCTTATTATTAAATGATTGGATATATATAAAGCTCTTGATAATTATATTTTTACTTTATATTCATCCTACTTTTATTAAAGCAACACCAAAATGAGTATGTCATCTTATTTCCACTTCATCTTGGTTTTTCTCCTGACATTTATATCCATATTAATAAAATATGCAAATACTACTTAATTATTGCTTTTAGACTATTTGTTTCCTATTATGGTAGTTGATAATGTTTCTTGAATCACCTCATTTATCTACTGATTCCTCTTATTATCTAATGCAATTGTAGTATAGTCTTCATTTATACTAATTCTTCGTTTATTTTATCATTATGTGGATACTGTCCATAGAGTTTTTCCTGCTATACCTTGTTTTTCCCTTGGAATTAATTTCTGTTTCTCTCCCTTCATATTTGCTTCACCTTTCTCTTTACCTGATTATCTTTTCAACACATATTCGTACTAATGTTCCAAATGTCCAAGCACATCACTTATCCCTTTGTTCCCTCCTACCTGTAATGACTACTGCAGAGCTGATGTTCTGTACTTCCCACTGTCCAGCCTGAGTTTAAAAGTCTTGTTGTTAATCCCAGCTCTTCTCTTGCTGTTCTCCTTCAGTGTGTTATAACATTCTCCTGTAGCCTTCAAAGGAAGTCAGCCTAGGTGGAAAAATTTTCAGACTCTACATCTTTCATAATGCCTTTACTTTGCACTTTAAACACTGGAAGTTGACTGGGTTTAAAATTCCATGTGAAAATGATCTTTCCTTAAAACTGGCATTGTTTTCCAACACCATTTGCAGAGACCATGTTTATTTCTTACTGAAATACATAGGTTTGAAAGAATTTTTGTGTGTAATACAGATCATATTTACATGCTTTGAATTTTGAAAGTTTTGCAATTATAGAAATTGAAAAAGTCCTATAAATATCCTTCACTGAGACTCCTTGCTACCAATTTTTATATTTGCTGTTTTTATTCTATTAATCCTTCTTTATATCACTAACATACTGTTTATTTTTAATCATTTGAAAAACTAAGTTGCAGAAATTATGCAGTATTTCCTTTGAATGCTTCATTTTGCATCTCTAAAAACAAAAACATTCTTTTTACCACAGTACTATTTTCTACACAGATAATGATATGTATGCTACAATTTTAGTATAGTATCTATTATTTAACCTAAACTTTTTATAGCAAAGTAAAACACAATAGTCAGTATCAGATGTTCCATACACTGAATTTAGCACACTGTGTGTGTGTGTGTGTGTGTGTGTGTGTGTGTGTGTGTGTGTGTGTGTGTGTGTGTGTGTGTGTGTGTGTGTGTGTGTGTGTGTGTGTGTGTGTGTGTGTGTGTGTGTGTGTGTGTGTCCTGAAGCTTGAACTCAGGGTCTGGGTGCTGTCCCTGAACTTCTTTTTGCTCAAGGCTAGTGTTCTACCACTTGAGCCAAGGCTCTACTTCTGGCTTTTTGGCAGGTAATTGAAACTAAGAATCTTACAGACTTTCCTGTCAGGGCTGGCTTTGAACTGAAATCCTTAGATCTCAACCTCTTAAGTAGCTAGGATTACAGGTATGAACCACTGATTCTTGCCAGTACTACTTTTATTTCGTCTTGTTTTCTTATTCTAAAAACCTTCCAAGAGCTCAGATTTTATGATGATATGCTGGACAGTCTGTGAGTCCTTTGTGTCTGAAGATTTGTGTTCTTTAGTTATTTTTTTCCTTAAGTAAAATTTCTTAAGTTATTCCTTTGTAATTGGTATTATATATTAGTGGGAATCTAGATATCTTAGGATATTGTTTTGATTTCCTCATCTTTTCTCATCCATTTTCTTATCTCTTTGGTAAATTCTCTTTGCTTTGCCTTCTATCATTTTGATTATAACAACAAAAATTTTTAAAAAAATCAAGTAATTAAAAAGGCAATTTCCAAAAATCTTTTCTTACTTTCTGTATTATTTCTAGAATTTTTGTTTATGTTTATTGAATATAGTATCTTTTCTTTAATACCATTTTAATAATTTCTGTTATTACATTATAGCTGTTTTCACAAAGGTCTTTTTTTTTCTGCCTGTTTGATCTACATCAGAGTCCTGGTAAGTAGTAGTTGTCACCCTGAGGCAAAGAAATAGGCTTGTTTGAAGAGTTGTTTACAGGGTATGTGTAAACAAAGAGTGATGGGTGAAAGCCAGAATTAGCTGTAACAAGGAGTTCTTACTCTCTCCAGACCTAAAGGGCATAAGGAAGGAGAAATGAATAGAGAGTGCTAGTTAGAGTTGTCACCAGAGGAGAAGGCTCTCTGAAAGAAGCCACAGTTGTTCTTAAATCATTATTATATGGCTGATCACGGGAATGCAGCTCCTGACAACATATGGCCCAGCAGGGAGAGAAACTTCACTGTTTTACTTGCAAACCTCTCACTGCCACCTTCCCCTCACCTGATTTACTTGGGTTTCACAGTACTTAGGGGAACCTGGCTGATGGCTTCTCTAGGCCTCAGCCTCCTGAGTCAGCCTTCCCTGACAGGGAAGAAAGACAAGTAGTTCTCTGAAGAAACAAATGGGGAATATCCATCACAGAGCCGTCTTAAAATGCAGATGGTCTTTGGCTCTCTCCTTATTTATAAATGATTAAATTGAAAGTGAATTGTAAAGTCTAGGATTTCTTGAAAACCAATCTTTGGTCTTCTGTATGGTAAATGGCAGGAAGGAAAAGCTGTTCAAATAAAGGAGAGTGATCTGTTTCTGTTGGGTTGTTAAGTGACTTGTATACAAGTCCCAATTAACTATGATACTGGTGAGATTCTCAGTTTTTTTCTAAGGTAATTCTTACCTTCCTCTTCTCTGCTAAGGAAGTAGCTCCTTCATCTACTTTCCATAATACAAAATTTTTATTGGGATTTGTATTTTCCCAATTTCTGTACTCTATTATACATATATAATAGATACTGTCTCTTATTGTATTAGCTGACTTAGCAATCACAGAGAGTATGTGCTATATTTAAAATTCTTAGGCATTTTTATAAATTGACATTCTGAGTCATATTACCTCAGAGAGAACTGACTAAATTAAGAAACAATTTTATGTACATATGTCTCTTTTAGAAATCAAATTTGAGAACCGCATAGTACAATGAAAAATACTGTCTTGTGTTTACTATATAAGGGACTTATTGTAGAGTGTTCTGGTCATTTTTTTTTTGTTGTTGTTTGAAAACAAGCTGAAGTAATGTGTAATATTACTGTTTTTAACATTGGAGTCATAAAGGTGCCAGGGATGAAAATACATTTCTTACTTTTCATTTAGTGCTTGCTCTTGGCAAAAGTGTTGATACTCTGAAATTGCAAAGCACAAAGGAGAAAGGAGCATGGCACTGAATCAGCCACCCTTAAATGATTGAGAGTTTGGTGCATCAGACTCTCACAAAAAGAAATTTTCCCAAGGTCCATTTTAATCCAACATGTTTATAACTCGGTCCTTACATTTGTAATTTAACAATTGAATTAGTTCCATTTAACTGGCAGCAGATGGTATGTGATTATTGCCTTCTTAATACGAAAGTGCCTGTCAATACTTGTTAAATATGGATTAAGCTAAGGGTTACTGCAACGGCTTGGGTTTTCATTAATATAGTTCATTCAGTTCGACTTTGGCAATTAAAATATGTAGAAATCCCACAAATTACATATGCATCCTTCATCCTTGCATCTCAACTTCAAAATGAAGTAGTTTGGTAGAGAATTCTGGAAATACAACATATTATTTACTATTTTAAATTAGAAAATAAAAACTGTCCCTGTGTAAACATGGGCAGAAGCTTGCCAAGTTTTAATTTGCTTCTGTGTATGAAATGCTGCTGTGAACTCAGAGCCCAGGGAGGCTCGGCAGCCCACATACTGCCTTTGAGTTTTCGCTGATTAAAAAACAGCAGTTCAGGGACCCAGCAAAACAGACACCCTGGCCATCCAAAGGACAAGTTAAGTAATCTTTTCAGTGTACAATGACTCTAACTACATTTTAAAAGGCATTTTATCATCCACTAAGTGTATAAACCTATTCTGAAGAGTTTAGTTTCATTTTTAATTGACTTCTTTAACTGTACCTTGAGTTAAATTCAATGCTGTTTGGAAGTTTTCAAACTCGAATGAATGATTGAGTAGAACCCATTGCAGTAATGTATTTCAGGAAAAGCAGTGCATTCCATGTTGTCCCAGATCTGAGAATTTTATTTATTTATAATTTTGTTTAATGACAGTTGGCTATTTCAGAGTGTTTGGAGGTTTGTTTATTTTCAGGCCTTTGTCTCTCGTGTGGTTTACTGTTCATTTTTCTGGGAAATTTGTTTCTGGCTGGCCTAGGGGTGGCCTTTGCCGAGGCTCCAGGCAGGATTGATCTTTCAGTGTCCAGTATCCATTTCTTTCCTTTGTGCTTCTGACAGTTCATTGCTCATTCTTCTCTTGACTAACTTAGATGCCTCTTTCTTCAATTTAGAGAAATATTCTTTGTCAGTGATCTTTTTCTGAATGAAAATTTTTATTCTTTATGTGTGTGTGTGTGTGTGTGAATGTCATGAAAGTCCATAATAAAATCACAGTAGACATAGAAGAAGATATAGAAAGGCTGTGGAAATAGCTGTGTCCTGACATTTAATGGAAGTTGCCAGGAAAGCACTGGACAAATCCCAAATAGAACTTGGATCTCCCAATAAGAGTTGCCCAGAGCTGGGTGTCGGTGGTTCACGCCTGTAATCCTAGCTACTCAGGAGCCTGAGATCTCAGGATCTCAGTTCAAAGCCAGCTCAGGCAAGAAAGTCCATGAGACTCTTATCTCCAATAAAACAATAGAAAACCAGAGTGGGGCTGTGGCTCAAGCAGTAGAGCACTTGCCTTGAGCTGAAGAGCTCAGGGACAGTGCCCAAGCCCAGAGTTCAAGCCCCAGGACTGGCATCCCCCTCCCAAAACAAAAAGTTGCCCAGATACAAATAAAGAAACATAATACTTTAAACTATAGATAGCTTTTTCAAAACAGAAAATTAGCACTTGAGTGTGTGTGAAGATCAGCACTATTCTTGACTCGACTTGATATTTGAATTTTGAAATAAAAATTAATAACTATTGGCAGCTTACTTATTAGGTGGCAAAAAGAAGAGTTAAACAGCTTTGTTCAAAACTGATCTCCAGTGTTTATCAGTACCGATATATATATATATATATATATATATATATATACACATATAGTAACTATCACATACACAACTTACTTTGCTTCAAGTTAAATTCTATATATGATATCTATCATCTATCACATATATCATTTAATCAATCTATCATATTTATCATATGTTTGAGGAATAAAATACTACAATATATATACACATATGCTATATAAAGAATATAATAGTATACATGAGAAATACCTATTTCTTTATGTGAATATACTATTATTTCTATTTTCTGGAGTGGGAATCAGAGGATCAGCAAGTTTAGCTCACTTGCACAGACTGCACAGGTAAAAGCTGGTTCACAATTTGAATGTTTGCTACATTCTGTTCTGTAAACCCCACCTCATCCCCAACGGGGGCTCTTCATCTCACCCTGCTATAATATGACTGTCCTAGTGTGTATTTACTTTTCCTTTTACTCCTGTAGTTTTATTTTACACATCTCCTTTCACCCCAGACTTCTAGTAGTCCCTCCTTGGAACTTATTCTCAGCTTGCCATTTTGCTTATGTCTCTGAGAACACTGATGTTCTGGATATATTTTCTTTAGTTTCTACTGCTGTTTTCTACCTGCTTTCTTATACCTTGCTTCATCTCCAGGGAATGTAAGGCCTCTCCTTGGACACTGGAGTCTACATCTTTCATCCATTAAATAATAACCTCTAATATTTTCTTCTCATTTGAATTCTTAAATTTTTCCTTTCTTCTGGGGTTTTTGAATAAACGCACAACATGATATAGTTTCTTTATTCTTTTTTTATTGTGAGAATACCATACAGAGGAGTTACAATTACATGGGCAAGATAACAAGTACATTTATTTTTTTTAATTGTGAAAATACTGTACAGAGGAGTTACAATTACATGGGCAAGATAATGAGTACATTTCTTATCAAGCATTGTAGCCTCCTCCTTTGTTTCCCCTTCCCATCCCTTCTCATCCTCCCCCCGCCCCCCCCCACCCTATCATCCTCATCCTTCCCCCCCCCACCAAAGTTGTAAAGTTTGTTTTCGACATAATGACTTGTACATCTCATTGTTGCAATGGGTCCACCTGTATCCCTATTTAAACGATTTGTTTTTCCCTTCCCCTCCATAAATTATACCGACATGAAAGACAGTGAAAGCAGGGGTTATACTGTGGGGAGGGACATACAAAACAACAAAGAAATAATTTTTTTTAATTTTTTTATTGTGAAAATACTGTACAGAGGGGTTACAATTACATGGGCAAGACAGTGAGTACATTTCTTATCAAGCATTGTAGCCTCCTCCTTTGTTTACCCTTCCCATCCCTTCCCATCCTCCCTCCTCCCCACCTAATCCTCCCCCCCCCCAAGTTGTAAAGTTCGTTTTTGACATGACAACTTGTACTTCTCATTGTTGCAACAGGTCCACCTGTATCCTTATTTAAACAACTTGTTTTTCCCCTTCCACTCCACAAATTATACCGACATCAAATACAGTGAAAGCAGGGGTTATACTGTGGGGGAGGGACATACAAAGCAACAAAGAAATAATCTTATAATTGCGTTAGAAACAAATACATGAAAGAAAAAAAAACATTTAAAATACATACCTTAGGGTTCATTTTCCTAACATCACCTTATCTGACCTTTTCTGCTTGACTCATACATATACAAGATATTGCAAATAAGGGAAACCATGGGACCTATGTTTCTTTGGGCCTGACTTACTTCACTTAATATAATTTTTTTCCAAGCCTTTCCATTTCCTAACAAATGGGGCAATGTCATTCTTTCTGATGGAGGCATATCTTAGCTATAGTAAATAATGCTGCAATAAACATAGTTGTGCTGGTAGCTTTAGTGTGGTCTTGTTTGTAAGCATTTGGGTAAATGCCCAAAAGTGGGATTGCTGGGTCATAGGGGAGCTCTATGTGGAGTCTTTTGAGGAACCTCCATACTACTTTCCAAAATGGTTGAACAAGTTTACACTCCCACAAACAATGTGGTAAGGTTCCCTTCTGTCCACATCCCCTCCAGCATCTGTTGTTATTAGAGTTCTATTTCTTATCAAGCATTGTTGCATCCTCTTTGTTTCCCCTTCCCATACTCCCCCCCCCACCTGGACCTCCCCCAACCCCCCACCAAAGTTGTAAAGTTCGTTTTTCAACATAATGACTTGTACATATCATTGTTGCAGTGGATCCACTTGTATCCCTAGTTAAACGATTTGTTTTTTCCCTTCCCCTCCACAAATTATACCAACATCAAATACAGTGAAAGTATAACCATACCGTGGGGGACGGACATAGAAAGCAACAAAGAAATCATCTTATAAATATCTTAGAAACAATTGCATGAAAGGAAAAAAAACAAAAAAAACATTTGAATACTTATCTTTATTCTTACAAGAACCTTCTCCATTGATCCACATCGTCATTTCATCTCCTGTTTCATTTTGTGATAAAGCGCCTGGAAATAGTTACCTGTAATCCTCTTTTTTAAATTAAGTTTTTTATTTTAAAAATACTGCACAGAGAGGTTACAGTTACATGAGCAAGGTAATGAGTACATTTCTTGTCCACCATTGTTGCCTCCTCCTTTGTTTTTCCCCTACCATCCCTTCCCTCCCACCTCCTCAGCTACACCCCCACCCCCTACCTACCACCCCCCACCCGTCTAAATTGTAGTTTGTTAATCCTGTACCAAAGTGCCTCTCATCTTATTCAGTCTTGAAATGTAGGTAGACTCTTCCTTTTGCCCTTGACAAAGCCACCAGTGACGGAATCTACTTTGTGACCAATCAAATGGTTAAGCAACTGCACTAGTGCCGAGTTTTATTCTCAGCTTTCCTTCTTCAATGCTTAACTATGTTTTTTGAACCCCACCCCTTTCTTGACATTCATCCTTTTATCTCACTTGTTCCTGTCCTTCATATTTGCTTTATATATTTCTGCCTTCCAAATACTGGAGGGACCTGAAGTCCCATTTATCTCTCCTTTTGCTACCTTAGTGCTCTTTCAATATTCTTTTGTCAGCTTGTTTTGAGTACTGCTTGTGTAATTTCTTTTCTTGTGTGGCATTTCAAACCCCATGGTCTGTTGTTCAGGCTCTGCTTGCCTTCCACCTACACCCTGAATCTGTTTTGTTGTTGTTGTTCTCCTCTTCCTGTACCACAAGGGCTTTTCTATATATACTACTCACAAACACTTGTGCAGAAATTCAGAGGTGAAGTTAACATCGACTGGAAGTCAAATCCAGTGGATAAATCTTTTTCACCTTCTCTTGCTTCTTCCATTACAGTCAAATTTAGTATACCATCCCCTGGGCTTTCCTTTGTTTGTACAGCTCTAATATTGGGACTGAACAAAGAAGGCTGTGGATATTTTCCTACCAAACATCATAAGCATAACCTGAGCAAAAAATAGTATGTATCTTATATTTAGATTACAGACTTTCAACCACAACTATCTTCTGCAACTGTATTTCTGGCTGGTGGCTCTATATCTATTTCTTGTGTGAAAATACACTAACAATGCATCTTTGCATTATTTTCTAAGTAGTATCTGTATGTTTTCTAAATCACATGCTTATGCATAATCCATGAGGGACACTTTTTTCCCTTTCTTAATTTCACTTTCTAATTAAATTGTGAAGGATAGCTGTTCTTCACTATAGATGTAATGTAATTTAACTTCTTAGTGGTGATTTGATATTATCTCTAGTAGTTGAATCATTCTGGCTTCTTTCCTTGTCCAGTTGCCTTTTGTGAATCATCTGCCTTGAATTTACCTTTTCGTATCTTGCAGTGCTACTGACACATATGTTCTTATCTTGAGCCCACAGAATACATAACTTATATTCTCTGACTTGGGACTTTATTCAACTCTAATTCCAAGAGTTCCAAACAAATCTGGGCCTTTGAAAGGATGAAGCAGTAGTTTAGGGGGAAATAGCATAGTGAATAGATTGAGAAAGACCAGACATGTCTTTGTTATCATTGAAGACTAAAAATGAAAAATCATCATTCACTTGGATATCATCCTGTACTCTTTCAAGCTTTTGAAACTTCATTTCATGAAGTTTTCTGTTAATAGTGAGCTGCTTGTCCTGTAGCTCTGTGACTCACATCTACCTCTGCATGCTTGGCTGAGAACAGAGGGTGAGGTGCAAGTAAAAAAGCAAATATCAAGGCATCGTGCATTACCAAAATTTAAGTACAATATTTGTCAGATTCCACATCTGATTTGTCTAGTTTCTTCTTAAAGCTTGCAAGGCTGGGTCTTCCATATGTCATGTGAAGAACTAAGAGTTTTCAGCAATTTTCTAGATAAAAATATTAACATGAGGGGATATGGACAGAAGGGAACCCTACTGCATTGTTGGTGGGAATGTAAACTTGCTCAACCACTTTGGAAAGTAGTATGGAGGTTCCTCAAAGCATTCTATATAGAGCTCCCCTATGACCCAGCAATCCCACTCCTGGGCATTTGCCCAAATGATTATAAACAAGACTATACTAAAGCTACCAGCACAACTATGTTTATTACAGCATTATTTGCCATAGCTAAGATATGGAACCAACCCAAATGCCCCTCAGTAGATGAATGGATCAAGAAAATGTGGTATATATACTCAATGGAATTCTATGCCTCCATCAGAGAGAATGACATTACCCCATTTTTTAGGAAATGGAAAGACTTGGAAAAAATTATATTAAGTGAAGTAAGGCAGGCCCAAAAAAACATAGGTCCCTTTGAGGATTTGTTGTTGGGGGGTTTAATTTTTTGAGTTCCAGGTGTATTTTAGATATTAGATCCTTGTCCGTTGTATGGTTAGTGAAGATCTTCTCCCAATCCATGGGCTTTCTATTTATCTTGCTAGCTATGTCCTTTGCCATGCAGAAGCTCTGCAATTTTATGCAATCCCATTTGTCCAACCTTTCTTTGATTTGTTGTGTTTCTGGGTCTCTATTAAGAGAATTTTGGCCTGTGCCAAGGAGACCTAGGGTTTCTCCTATTCCATTCTGTAATGTTTTCAGAGTATCTGCTTTGACTCTGAGGTCTTTGATCCATTTGTAGTTGATTCTGGTGCAGGTGGACAGAAGGGAACCTTACTGCATTGTTGGTGGGAGTGTAAACCTGTTCAACCACTTTGGAAAGCAGTATGGAGGTTCCTCAAAAGACTCCACAAAGAGTTCCCCTATGACCCAGCAATCCGACTTTTGGGCATTTACCCAAATGATCACAAACAAGACCACACTAAAGCTACCAGCACAATTATATATATTGAAGCATTATTTACCATAGCTAAGATATGGAACCAATCCAGATGCCCCTCAGTAGATGAATGGATCAAGAAAATGTGGTATATATACACAATGGAATTCTATGCCTCCATCAGAAAGAATGGCATTGTTCCATTTGTTAGGAAATGGAAAGAGTTGGAACAAATTGAATTAAGTGAAGTAAGCCAGGCCGAAAGAAACATAGGTCCCATGGTTTCCCTTATTTCCAATAACTAGTATATGTCTGAGTCAAGCAGAAAAGTTCAGATAAGTTGATGTTAGGGAAATGAACCCCAAGATAAGTATTCAAATGTTTTTTTCCTTCATGTGATTGTTTCTAACATATTTGTAAGATGATTTCTTTGTTGTTTTGTATGTCCCTCCCCCACGGTCTAAACCCTGTTTTCACTGTATTTGATGTTGGTATAATTTGTGGAGGGAAAGGGAAAAAACAAATCGTTTAAATGGGGATACAGGTGGACCCATTGCAACAATGAGATGTACAAGTCATTATGTCAAAAAACTTTACAACTTTGGTGGGAGGAGGGGAGGATCGGATGGGGGGGTATGGGAAGGGATGGGAAGGGGAAACAAAAGAGGAGGCAACAATGCTTAATAAGAAATGTACTCATTATCTTGCCCATGTAATTGTAACCCCTCTGTACGATATTTTCACAATAAAAAAACATCGAGAAAAGTAGAACTCACATCATGTTAGTATTTTTTTAAATAAGTTTTTTATTGTGAAAATACTGCACAAAAGAGTTACAATTACATGGCAAGAAAATGAGTACATTTCTTATCAAGCATTGTTGCCTCCTCCTTTGTTTCCCCTTCCCATCCCTTCCCATCTCCCTCTCCCCAACCCCCCCACCCCACAAGTTGTAAAGTTTCTAAGTATGTTTATAGATGGACACACAGTTTGTTTCCTTTATTAGTAGCTGTTATTCCAAACTGATATTCTTAACTTTGGAGAGAGAGAGAATCTTTCTTGTAAGGGTGCCATTTTTTTATACCTTACCACTTTTGTATTTTTCATGTATTAATTTTTAATTTCTTCCAAAAAAATAATCGTTTGGTAAAACCATTCTCTAGCTGATCTTATCAAAATCAGACCCTCCCTAAAACAAAGCTGAGTTTCTGCTTACCTTAGAGACAGAAAAAGTGATGTATAAAGCATCAACAGTGTGTTTGAAGAAAGAAAGAGGAGGTTAGATATACTGAGAACTGGAAATTTGGTTAACAGCAAGCCTTTCAATGAAGGGACAAGGCTCATGATAGAGAAATTCAAGAGAGAGAGAAATAATTGGATTTTTACAGAGAGAATAAAAGTATTGTAAGGAACAACCAAGGATAGTCCTAGAAGTGTAAAAAAATGGTAATAGCTGGGTGCTGGTGGCTCACGCCTGTAATCCTAACTACTCAGAAAGGTGAGATCTGAGGATCACAGTTCAAAGCCAGCCCAGGCAGGAAAGTCTGTGAGACTCTTATCTCCAACAAACCACTAGAAAACTGGAAGTGGAGCTGTGGCTAAAGTGGTAGAGTGCTTGCCTTGAGCTGAAGAGTGCAGGGACTATGCCCAGGCCCAGAGTTCTAGTCCCACTTCCGACAAAAAAAAAAGGTAATAAAAATAGTAAAACGTGGCTTATTTTTGAGATCTAGGATGAGGGTTGGATTTAATCATTTTAGCTCTAACCTTCTACTTTATCTACATCCTCAAATAACTAAAATGTCTAAAATATATCTGCTTTTTCTATCATTCTCATCATGATCAAAGATATATTTTCTAGCATAGTATCTGGAAAATATTATTTTTCTTGGTTGGCTTTTTGTACTGTCAAAATGTATCTAGTATATAGAACAATTTAGTTGCCATCCTAATACCGCTTTTCCAATGCTGTTTGTGGGCACCATCCAAAAATTACCATATGTAATCTCTATTAAGCCAGGTTGTGACCATTCTATAGTGCTTTGGGGAAATGATAAACCATTAAGCAAAATTCTTATATACATTAGGATGAGAGCTACTTTCTCATGGCATTTCTGATAGTTCTTTTTCTATTTATTTGGGGCCATGAAGATAAGACTTAGCTGCTCTTGTAAATAACATTGAAAATTGAAGACAATTGGTGATTATGTTTAACTTATCCCTTCTGTTAAATTGCTCTATTTTAGGACAAACATTGGGGTTACTTCCTCATCTCTATTGGTCCCATCTTCTCCCTTTGAAATGCTTCATAGGTTCGATATCTGTTCTTAGAACCAAAGGCAGTCCTCAGAGTTTGCTAGACACTGTAGATTAGGAGTGGAGCTAAAGCTTCTTTATTTCATATTTGTAAAACTTGAATTGTGTTATGTAGATGTTTGTATCAAAAACAGACCCAGAAGTTTTGCTCAAATGTTGCTGTATATGTAGTCTGGGGTAAAACAGTTTTAGGATTAGTTTGAGCCCTAGCTGTAAATTACCAGTTGTGCCAATTAGAAACCTAGAAAACTAATTAATTCACTGACTCTAGGTTTTGATATTTAAAAATAATAGGGTTTAGCTGGGTGCCAGTGACTCATGCCTCTCAATACCATAGAGAGCTGACATCTGAGAATTGTGGTTCGAAGATAGCCAGTCAGAAAAGTCCATGAGATTCCTGTCTCCAATTAGCCAGCAAAAAGACAGAAGTAGAGATGTGGCTAATACTAGCCTTGAGCAAAACCACTCAGATTCAAGCCCCTTGTGCAGGATCTCTCTCTCTCTCTCTCACACACACACACACAAACACACACACACACACACACACACACACACACACACACACAATAGGGTTTAAAATGATGCATTTAATTTTATATTGTCAAGATTAATTTGAGAAATGTATGCCAAGTCCTGAGGGCAGTACAGGGTACAAAACAAGATACCTGATAAAATTATTAACATGTGCTGTGTTTTAAAAAAAAGAAAATAGCAGGCTGGGATGTAGCATAGTGGCAGAGTGCTTGCCTTGCAAGTACAATTCCTGGGTTTGATCCCTAGCCTTTCATTATAAAATGACATATATACAATACTTTAAAGATCCATCAATCATGAAAAGAATAAAAAGCAAGTATAATTTAATATCCCAGACATTAACCATTATCAGAACTGTGCTCATTGTCTTCTAGATGTATTTATGTATGTACATATATCTGCAGTAGTATATGAGGTGAAATACTACACTTGGTCTCTTTGCGTACTCTTCCTTGTATAAATATTTTGCTGTATTGATTTTTATCAGGGTCAGTAACCTTTTTCTGTAATGGTTCAGATAGCATTTCAGTCAGCCTTGAAAATGGTATGCAATCTTTCTTGTGTTGTGTTGCGCTTGTTATTGTTCGTTTTATAATACATACATACAAAACATATTTTAGCTTGCAGGCTACACAAAAATAGGCCATGGGCCAAATTTAGAAATGGAATTTAGAATTGAAATTGAATTTAGAAATGAAATTCCATTTAGAAATGGAATTTGTATATATATGTACATTTGTACATACACATATATGTATATATAGGTATTGATATGCATATGTATACACAGACAACAGATACCTTTTAATCTAAGTTTCATATATTAAAATAGAAACCTTATTTTATCATATACATTATTAACTACTGCATGTAGTTTCTGTTTTTTTGGAGGATGCTTTCAGAAGTCCCTCATTTAATCTTTTGGGAGGGCCAGACAAGTATGCTCTAGCATATAATTACCTATTTACTTTGACATTATGCATTTCAGAATTATTTTGATCTTTTCAAACAAACAATTATAAATAACTGCAGTTTCACAAAATACGTTTTCCCATCAAATTCCAATGTTATCAGTGGCCATTAAAGACTAGGTGAAATCAAATTCTTCTCTTTATTAAAGACCATATTCTTTCTTTGAACTATTCTGAAATATTTTCTGGGATTGTTATCAACCTTTGGTCTGCTGTTTGTGGAGCCCCTATTGTTTATTTGTTGTGAATGCATTTTCTGTGGGGTTACTTTAGCAAGCACTTTGGATATATTGATAAAGAAGATATCATCCCTGTTCTCAGTTCTAACGTGAAGCAGACAGGAAGGTCAAAAGAATACATTCTGAAAAGAAACATGAAATTCATATAAATTGAGGCTTATTTTGTGTAGCCACCATGTATCAACTTCAAGTTTATAAAAATACCCAACTGGAGTCTTACCTAAGGTTGTTTCTCTATCCTGAGAGCTGGGAAATGATTTGAGGCAAAAATTACAATGCTGTAGATTGTAATCCTGTAGATGTAAACTCATTGATGAATAGAGGTCTTAGATTGAAATGGATTGACTAGAAACCTAAAATATAATATATATTATATATAATATGCTATATATAATATATAATCCATTTTAGTTAAATATTCTCACAGCCATAACGGTCCTGTATTCTAAGACTAGAAATGCATTTTCTGTTTAAGAGTTACACAAATGAGATAGAATGCAGTACATTGAGAGATACTGATAGTAAGAGAAATGTTCAAAAGTTATATCTGAATAATACTTTGAAGCACCCTTCCCTGAGAACTCTTTGACTCTTTTTCATTTGACTTAGTGAACTTCTGGTTTCACTAGCTGGCTGCATTTTGTGTACAGAGTACCATTTATGTCAGTCAGTAGAGCTAAATCTTTCCAAAGTTTTTGAAACTATTGCTATGGGCATATTGTTGTGACTGAATATATCTGCTTCTATATCAAGGAGACAGAGTGAGTTCTGGACTTAAACAGATGGGTTACATAGGGACTATGGTGGAGATAAATCAAACTTCCTTGCTGTGATTGATTTCAGTCTTTGAGACATATTTCATCACTTCAAAATAAGTCTGATGCTGTAGAAGCATCTCCCCGAAGCCAGAGCCCATAACCTCACAGACTCCATTTTTCCTTGCTGCTGTGATTGCTTTTTTTTTATGCCGGACTTCATTGCTTTAAACTGGATCATATAATGCAAAGTTATACACATATATATTTTAAAATATATACATAATTTTCCATGTTATAATCGCATGTTAAATGAAAATTATTCATCGCCCTATATCTTGGAGAAGAATTTGAAAGGTAGCAAGGTAAACATGAGGAGCCATATTTTTTTTTCTGTAATTGCACCTGGTAGGTACATAAGTGACTTCTGTGTACTCTGATGTTGATAGCCTATTAGTTGAAGTTTTATTTGTATTTTCAACAGTTTCATATAAATTCTGAATATTAATTAATTATTCTTTTTAGATTTAGAGTCAACCACATGTTAAAGATCTGGTTTTCATCCTGGGAACAGAATCCTCTGAGAGGTCTTTAGTTAGGGTTTGGGGTGGTGTTTTCAAAGGGGATTGTAGACTTGTTCTCTTCTTGTTTCTGCTTCCTGGCCCCCCAGGATGTGAGCAGCTTGGTTCTTCTGTCATGATGTGCTACCTTGCCCCAAGTATAAAAACAACAGGGCTAATAGATCACAGACTGCAACCTCCCAAACAGTCCTTTTCTCTTTTCAAGTTGATTGTCATATGTATTTAGCATAGTAATGGAAAGCTGACTAAGAAAAATTCAAGTGAATTTTTATAGTATAAATGAGTATTCAGTTATTGAGAGTTTATGCTTATTTCTGTGAAGCACAGACAAGTCCTGAGCTCTGGGGGTCTAGTATTCAGCTGAGTGCCTGACAAATAGTAGATATTCATTAACTGTTACATAGAAGAATGCAGTGCAAGCACAAAAATGGGAGAAAAGTACTGAAAGTCCTCTTCTTAATTATTTAGAATGTAAGTAAAATTTCTGTAAACACACCAAAATTTCTCATAAGTGAGATTTCTCTATAAACTTTAAATTTATTTTTAACTGAGACATAAAGCATAGACCTTGAATATATTAAAAGAGTCCATATTATGTTTCCATACATGCATAGCATAAATGGTATGGGTTTTTTTTGTGTGTATGTGTGGGTCTTAGGGCTTGAACTCAGGGCTTGGACACTGTCTCTGAGCTTTTTTGCCCAAGGATAGTACTCTATCATTTGAGCCAGAGCTTCACTTTTAGCTTTTTTTTTTGCTGGTTAATTGCAGTTAAAAGTTTCAGGGCCTTTCCTGCCAAGGCTTGCTTTGAATTGAAATCCTCAAATATCGGACTCCTGAATAGCTAAAAGTGAGCCACCAATGCCCAGTTCATGGTGTGATGTTTTAATGAGTAAGTGTAAGCGTGTAAGTATGTGTGCATCTATATCTATCAATCAATCAATCAATCAATCAATCAATCAATCAATCTATCTATCTATCTATCTATCTATCTATCTATCTATCTATCTATCATCTGTCTGTCTTTTTGTCTGTCTGTTTGTCTCTTCACATATCATTTCTTTATGGTGAAGGCATTCACAATCCTTTCTTGTAGCTTTTGTAATGCCTAGTACATTATTATTATCTAAAGAACCCCATTGTCCCATGATACAGAACTTTCAGCTCTTATCTTTCACATCTACTCATTTGGTCCAGCTCTCCCCATGCCTCCCATCCTCTTCTGAAAATAAAGGACTCTAATATTTATTGGAGATCTGACCTTCATATACTCTCTTCACTTTTGCATAGTGAGCTCTCTGTGGTGTTGTATTTTTTATGGCACAAACCAATAATAACAAATACCTACCCCACTGTGGAGAAAAGCAATAGCACTTGGCAGTTTGGGAGATCATACAGTTTTGATTATTCCAGAGGCTCTGGATGGCTCTTCTTCAACTAGAAATGCGATCATTACATTATATGCTCAAGGCCCGGGGGAACAAATTGTCAGCAACATATTTTCAAATCTTAAAGGCAAAAATTATGTTTGGTCTCAAAAAATCATGTATATTATAATACAGATTTTTTTCCTATGGTAATTTCATTAGCTTAGTTAGAGTATTTCTGAAAAATTCTTCTGATTATGCCTTCATAGTTTCAAACCCAATTCTTTTCTTCTGTTTCACATCTTTCTCACAGATATTAGAGTAGTCTAAAGTTTATTTTATTTTGTATTGTTTTAGTCAGTAGTGACTTGGAAGTAAACACCTTTAGGGTGCAATGATTAGAGCATTTAAAAGACAGGAGCAGGGGTTGCAGCATTTTCAGACAGCAGAGTTGGCTGATGACTGCCAAATGCTATGGATGCCCTGCAGAGAGCTAAGAAGGTGAGGCCTCAAAACAAGCAGTATAGGGCTCTGAGTAAGAGTGTGCAACACAAACCACAAGAATAGAGTTGGTTGTGTCTGAGACAAAGGCTGGAGGCTGAATAGTTACTGCAGAAGAACTCTAGAGACTTCAATGTCCAGGAAGGAAAGGTTTACTACACAAAGTTTGAGGCCCTGGTTGGGAAAACCATTGCTTCTGAAATGGGAGAAGAATATGTACTTGAGAATCCCTGAGGATTCCCCCTTTGTAAAATGCTTGAAGTCAGAGCTTGTATGTAAATCAAGTGACATCTTGGAGGGTTGAGTTAAGGCTCTGTCTTACTCTGCTCTGGACTGGGATGTATATGAGATGCTGATTGAGGTGTAAGGATGGACTGAGGATCAGCTCTTGAAGTATGTGCTGGCTGTGCTTCTCCAGAACTGATTGTTCCCTAAGCTTCCATGCTGTGGTATGGATGAATAGGGCAACCGAATTGTAGAATTAATGTGAAGTGGAGGACCATACTGAACATCTACATCTCAAATTCATGTACTGAATTTCTGAGTTCCACGCATCTTCCCACCAAAAGTACGAGGACAGCTGCAATAAAGTATGTATTTAATCAAGTGTTTTTTTAAAAAATATCTTTATTGAGGTGGAAATAAAGACCTCCTAGATAATAACCAATAGAGGGTGTTCAGAGCTTGCAAAGAACTCACTCTTAATCACTCACATAGAGACTCTAAGGCAGACAAAGATGTGGGAAGACTTTAGAATGGAATCTGAGAAGGCTTCAGTTGTATTCTGGTTGGAGGCTGTTGGCACAGAGAAACTGGACGGGGTGCTGGCCAACTAAAAGTAGGACATTTTATGTAATTGGCTAAGGGGGCCTATTTGGCTCCCTCTAGTTGGTCCTCTGTTCAAATTAGAAGAAATGAAAGAGAGGAGCTGGTGGTCCAGTAACCAGTTTGGTGTTGTAATTTAGCTTTCAACATTGGTCTTTGAGTCAGTGGTAGGACTAGTTTTGGTATTATGAAAATAGGTAATTAGGAATTAGTAAATAGGAATTAGTCCCCCTGCTTCTGTTTTGTACCAGAGATGATAGAGATTTGACATCATTTATTTCCTTAAATATTTGGCATAACTCTTAAGTCTGATCTAAGTGTTTTCACTTTTGTAAGGTCATTATGCCCCAACTCAATTCCTTTAATACAGACTTAAATGGAATCAATTTTCATCTCTGAAACCCACTGACTAAAGATGTGACCAGGTCATGAGGAGGAAGATTTCTACACAACTATGAAAAATAAAGACTATCATTATTCTCTGAGATCTTTCCAAAAATTTTAGCACACATTTGCTTAGTTTTATTTTACACTGTCTAGATTTTATTCCAGGTTCTTTGAGAGGCAGATTACAAGAGAGAATTGTGATTTTGAATTTCTGAGCGATTTCCTGGGAATGCCTCCTAAAATTTACTCCTCTAGCCCTTGCTTAAAAGTGACCTAAAGTTTGATCTTAGATTACTATGTGTTTAAACTCATAGAATCATTTCTATTGTTTCTTTTCTGAGAATGTACTGATTCATAGTTTGGTTACTATCATTTCTTAAAAGAATTGGTGTCTCAGATGATATATATTTCCTGATTAAGTTTTAAGGCAATGAAAATTCTATCAGTATTAAAGAATTTGTCACTAGTATTTTGTGTCAAACTAATAAAAAAATTCCCTTTGATTATGTAGACTGTGTAGTATTTTGAAAGTCTGGATTTGATGGACCAAGTTGCTGCCATGGAAACCATTATGGTTCAAAGTAAGGAATACAGGGTCTGTAGTATGAAGTTAGTACATTTTTCAAAGAAATAAAAATGACAAATTCTACTAAATTCTTGGGTCTACTTATGGTCAAATGTAAGTTTTATATTTTCCTTGTAGAATGTTGCAAGTTTTGAAGTTATTTATTTTAAAGGTAGTTCGAATTTATAGACACACTGAAGTTCTTGCATCAAAGTTCGAGCATGACTTAATGGGTCATTAGCACAGTGAATAAGGGATACTGTGGGTACTACTAACGTATAACCTCCTCTGAGCTTCCCTTGCTAAGAGAAGCAGCTGTTTCTCTTTTGATGAGCCTGTTCGCACATTGCCCAGAGGTAAACAGTCACCTCATTTGGAGGATATACCTCCCATATGGATGCCTGCTTTCCTCATGTCCCATTCCCACCCACTTCATTTTGTACAGACCTGTGAGACAAGCCAGGAAGATCATAGTGATACACCAAACATATCAGCCTTTCAAAAAACCCTATTGGTAAAAGATGGGGAATACATATGAGAACAAATAAGCTGGTGTAGGAAAAGGGAAACAATTTGAATTGAGATAAAGATGTCTATTTTTGTTTATCGACAATAGCTGTTGATTGCTCACACTGAGTGCCACACTCTATGGAGTCCAGAATTTAGTAAATGGGTGGTACCAGTAATAAAGAAATAGTGTAACTCATGACAAAGAAAAATAGGAAAGTTGGAGCAGAATGTTTGGTAGTTAATACCAAGTAGTAATAGATAAGATTAATAGTGTAGTGGGCTTATTTGCATTCTATTGGCTATGACTTGACATGGCCCAGAAGATCTTTAGCAATTCCTTGATGAGAAAATTGTACATATTCTTGAAACATTCTTGACCCAGGTGGACATTGGATGATGGTATCCACTATGTGAACCCAGTAATAAAAACAAATTTTTACAGATGAGTTAACATGGTTACTATAATATGATAATCAACAGTCAGGTCCTCTTGGCATCTTTGTTGGTGATTATAGATCTCTAAGTCAATAGGAATAAAATAGATGGGCCACTCAAAATCCTATGTGGAAGTGGTGGTACACACCTGTAATACCAGCTACTTGGAAGGCAGGTACAGAAGGATCACGGTCTTAGGTTAGCCCTGGGTAAAGGTAAAAGTGCAAGACCCTATCTGAAAAGTATCTTAAAGCAAAAAGGTCTAGGAGCATAGTTCCAATGGCAGAGTACCTGCCCAGCAAGCACAAGGTCCTGAGTTCAAGCCTCATTAACTTCTAAAAAATCTAGCAAACAATTGCCTTGGGTTAATACCTATAGCTGTTTAATGATGATGGTTTACTGGAAAATGGGACCTAAACAGACTTTTCATGAATTATTGAATCCTCATTCTAAGGTAATATTAACTTTCTGGATATGCAGAAAGCTACTATAGGCAGGAGATACATCATAAAAAAGTTGGCTGGGGAATATTATATTCAAGCACTTTTAGTGTATTCACTGATTTCTATAGTCATCACATAGGCTGGATACAGTGATTAACACCTAAATTTTAACAGTGGATATTAAGGGGATCTCAGTTTGAGGTGAGACTGACTAAAAAGTTTATTTCAGCCAATAAACAGCTAGGTTCAGTGGTGCATGCCTGTCCTTCCAAGTATATGGAAAATCTAAATATGAGATTGCAGTTCAGGCCACCCTGGGCAAAGAACAAGGCCTTAGTCAAAAAAAATAATGAAAGCAAAACATGGTTCACATAGTAAAGTGCCTGCCTAGAAAGCACAAGACTGAGTTCAAACCTCAATATCAACAGGAAGAAAAACAAATAGAAGCACCATTACGTGGGGATTATTTTTCAAGTTGGTATATGGATATTATGGACAGTTTGCATAGATCCACTATTCTTTACTGTTTTCACACTGATTGTTTATTCAGTGAATGAACTCAGTATATGTCAGGAGGTCACCAAGACTATCTGCAATTTTGCTGGGACATTAGGTACTGTATATCTGTATTGTACACATGGTGAAGTCTAATTTATAATGTGATGGTTCTTGGAAGTGACAGATAATTAAATAATGGGATGGAGCCCTCCTTCATGAGATTATTGGCTTCTAAGAAAAGACATGAGAGATGATCTGTCTCTGGCATTCTAATTCATTTCTTGTTTATTTGATGTATAACACTAGAAACACCATAGGGCCATGGTATTTTTAGAGTAAGGAAGCTGTTTGCAAATCAGGAAATAACACTACCTGCAGACACCAGATCTGCCAGTATTGTGATCTTGGACTTTCAGTACTGTGAGAAATAATGTCGATGTTAATTTGTTATAGCAGTTATATGCCAGTATTAATAGAACTCAACATATGTATTGCACTGTCCTCCAATATTGAATGTTGTCAAGCTTAGCAAAGGGAAGAGGTGCATGGGAGAAAAATTTGGGGGAGTTTGGGAGCCCAAGTGTGGCATTCTTTCCCATTGAGCACATGCACTTTCCCCTAGTGTGCACGTGCCACACACATGTGTGTGACACATTGTCAACCATGGGTGCTCCCTAGAGATTCAATACCTGGGGTTTTTCTAGGAATTATTCATGTGGCCTGGCATATACCAAAATCCTAGCTTCTCAGAAGGAAAAGAGGTGTTTGTCCTAAGATATATTGTTTGTGCAAACAGTTTAGGCTCTGTGAGGCACTCTGGTTGCTTATGGAATGGTAGGAAATCTCCTGAAGTGAGAGGTCTCAGATGCCAGCCATAGGCAAACCTTTCAAGAAGGCCTCTGTAAGAAAGTACTCAGGTTTGCTCTCTTACCTCTTTTCAGCACCTATGAATAAATAGAGAAGAGACCTACCCTCCTGCAAGGGGAATAGCAGAGATGATAATCAGCATCAGCATTAATTCCTGTCACCACTGGTTTGTCCTGCCTGCTGTCCTTCCTAGGAGAGGGATGATCCTTGTAACATAATGGCAGCTTCTCCAAAACATAATCAGATTATGATTCTGATAACAGCTGTTCCTCCAGATGTGGTTTTCTTAATTGAAATAAATAGCAAGTTTTTGTACAGATGTTCACATGGAGAATATATTACTTTTTTTTACCCTTTATCTCCAATCCCTTCAAACAGTGAATTACAAACATGTTCTCTATAGATGTATGCATATATACTTTACACATACATGCATATAGATCACATAAATGCATAGAAATATGTATATCTGTGCATTCACACAAGTATATATGTGCATGAATTTGCTCACATGTGCACACACCTATGCATACATGTACAAGTATATACAGATATGTAAATATGTAGACATGCATGTGGATGTATATTCATATAGATAAATTAGTATACATGTAGACCTATGTACATAGATCTATACATCTGTATATATCTGCAGACATAATGTTTAGATATATATGTATATAACCAAATACTTGCATATCTTTCCTCAGTTCAGGTTCAGAAGCTTGGATTTATTTTTCTGCAAACATGGCTCCCTTTTGGGCTTACCATTTCTTGTTCCACATTTACCTTCTGTCAGTGGTATTTAGCATCAGTTCTGGAATTTTCCTTAGCATTTTATTTTAACAATACATCCTGAGGCACCTGCCAGTGGCTCATGCCTGTAATCCTATCTACTCAGGAGGCTGAGATCTGAGGATCATGGTTTGAAACCAGCCCAGGAAGACTATGAGACTTATCTCCAATTAACCATTCAAAAACCAGAAGTACTGTTGTGGGTCAAGTAGTAGAGAGCTAGCCTTGAGCATAGAGTCTCAGAGACAGCGCACAGGCCTTGGGTTCAGGCCCTGGAACCAGAAAAAAGTAAAATAAAATAAAAAATGCACAAATCCTTATAGTTTTCTCTCTACACTTGTGATTTACTTTGCATTTTTGCAGCTTTCATTTCCAAGTGTTGTATATTCCATTCCATCTAACCTATGGCTTTAGTTTATAGTTTGAGAATTGGCTTATCTTTTTGAGTAGAATATGCAACCCACTATTTTTTCCCAAAGTAGTAGTGTACATATATTTTTGCTAAATGTCTTACATTCTTTCTCAAATTTTACATTCTTTTCAAGTGAAGGCCACTGTTTTTTTTTTTCAGCATGACAGGCACCCTATCTTTCTTTCACCTGTATCAAGTGTTTGGCATAGAACAGGTGCTCCAGTTTTGGAAAAGGAAAACATATATTTAAAACATTTGTTTGCTTTTAAATATTTTGTTGTTTGATATCACTTCTTTCTTTTAATTTCTCCTTCCTTCCTTCCTTCCTTCCTTCCTTCCTTCCTTCCTTCCTTCCTTCCTTCCTTCCTTCCTTCCTTCTTTCCTTCCCCTTCCTTTCCCTTCCTTTCCTTCCTTCCCTTCCCTCTCCCTCTTTCCCTCCCTCCTTCTTTCCCTCCCTCCCTCTTTCCCTCCCTCCCTCACTCCCTCCCTCCCTCCCTCCCTCCCTCCCTCCCTCCCTCCCTCCCTCCCTTCCTTCCTCCCTTCCTTCCTTCCTCCCTCCCTCCCTCCCTCCCTTCCTTCCTCCCTCTCTCCCTCCCTCCCTCCCTCCCTCCCTCCCTCCCTCCCTCCCTCCCTCCCTCCCTCCCTTCCTCCCTTCCTCCCTTCCTCCCTTCCTTCCTTCCTTCCTTCCTTCCTTCCTTCCTTCCTTCCTTCCTTCCTTCCTTCCTTCCTTCCTTCCTTGTTGGTTGTAGAGCTTGCACTCAGGTCCTTGGGTTCTGTCCCTGAACCTCTTTGTGCTCAAAGCTAGGGTTCTGCCCCTTGAGCCATAATGCTACTTCCGCCTTTTGAATGGTTAATTGGAGATAAGAGTCTCATAGGGACTTTTCTTCTATGACTGGCTTTGAACCATAATCATTAGATCCCAGCCAGGATTACAGGTGTGAGCCACAAGCACCCAGCTTTCACTGCTTTTTAATTTATGATTAAAAAAAAAGAATGTAGGCATGCTTTCTATTGGGAGTTCACAATCAATTTTTATCATTTAACTGTTACATGATCTTGTGAAAGTACTTACTAAATCTGCGTAAGAGCTTTTCAAGTAAAAGTGGGGAACAACATAGAGGTTTTTTTTTTTTTTTTTTTTTTTTTTTTTTTTAATACTCTGAGACAATACAAATGAATCTTCCAGCACAGCTGCAACATTGTGCTCAGAAAGACATTTTTTCCCTTTTTGGGTATCAGCTTAGTTTTTTTTTAAAAATCAATACTCCTCTATTCTTCATTCTTGATGGTACTTTTGAGATAAAAGATAACAAAGGTAAAATCACTTAAAGTTAATTTTATCTTTGGAAACAAAACATAAAATTTGTCTAATAAAATATTAACCTACTGGGAAGCACTTATTTACTTCATGTGCTGTCATTCTTATTCATTTCTTGACCAAATGACAAATGACACTAAAAACACCATAAGATGATGTCATTTTTACTAGGAAGCAGCAGTTAATTAAGCATTTTGCCATGTGAAACTAAGCAATAAACAACTGTAACAGCAAAACATAAAAACATGGTATTTTTTCAAAATGAAAATAGCAAATGTATTAAAATACAGAGGGAGATGTATTTGAAATAGGATATAAAGTTGAAATGTTTCTATCTTTTCATGCTATTGCACTGTTTCACATTTTTCCATTTTTTAATTTATCTTCTTATCTTGATATGACTTCATTAATGTAGTGCTTTATACATTTTTATATTGGTCTGTGTGAATAATGTATAGAAAGTACAAGATTATCAAACTTGGAGCAAATTAACATATCCATTGTCCCACAGTTAATCATCTTTTAATTTGTTTTCAATTACAAGAGCAGATGACAATTACTTAGTAGGCATCTTACCTACAGTGTGTTTTATTATATGTACTCACCATGTTATACATAAAATCTTTATATTTGTCACACTTACCAGGATCTGTCATCAGTTAAAATGCTCATTGATTGATGAGTTGATAACGAAATTGTAATACACAAATACAAACATTATTGATCTCTACAAGAGAACAGGTGCATGCCTTTTGCTACAATATGAACAAACCTGTTTTTTCACTATTATAAGTGAAAATTCTAGACACAGAAAAAATTGAGCAACCTAATATATATGGAATCTAAAATTATATATATATATATATATATATATATATATATATATATGCACAGAGATAGAGAATAAAGCTGGTTACCAGAAGTAGAAGACAGATTGGAGAAAAGCAGGAAGTTATACAATAGCAGAAGGGTAGGAGTAACATGTCTACTTTTTATAATATAAAACTGGCTTTAAAAAACTGGCTTAATTAAATAAACAATGGACATACCTAGCATAGAACTATTGAAATGAATGAATATTGAAGGCTATGAGACAAATTAGTAATGAAAAAAGAATCTCTAGGAAAATAAGCTAAATTCCTTGGAGAAAGTTTTCTAAGCTGAGAAGTAAATAATCATTATATTTAACCTGAGTATTGGGAGAGAAGGAATCTCGGGCCTGGAATCTGAAGTATATTTAGAAAATTAGTAGTCCAGTATAAGGACTTAAAATAAGGAATACAGCTTTCACCTTGATAGGTAAATTGGAATTTATAAGCCATCATAATGAGTATCAGATTAATAATGATTTTAGAGGGAAATATGTAGGAAATATGAAGGATTAGATTTATGCTTTGAAATTATGACTCTGCCTGAAGAACAGAAAATTAGTTGTAAGTGGTAGAAATATGTAGTGTAGGTGATGTGTAAATGTGACTTGATAATTTTCAGCCAAAAAGTAAAAATGTGTAACAATAAAATGGCTAAAAAATAGTGCAGGAACAATAGATATTCATAGCTTAGATAGCTGGGTTCCATTCATTGAAATATGAAATGGAGTGATAGTTGGTTGACTGGATGGACAGAAAGAGGAACTTAGTTATTAATCAAGTATGCATGCGAGTTAGGGTGAGTTTATAGGCCTTGCCCTTGGTGGAGAGGTATTCATTATGACTTCAATAATAGATTTAGAGAACAATACTCAATAGATAATCTTGAAATCTTGGATCAAAAAGAAAGTCTAGAAATAAGTACAAACTAAGCGAGACGGGAACTTTATATGAAATTATAAGGATTACCACCCTTTAAGATATAAGCAAAAGAGGAGAAAGTTAGAGAAGATGTTAATTTCCATTTGCCATACAGAGAATTAGGAGAAGAAATATTCTTTTTTTAAAAAAAATTATTGTGAAAATACCTTACAGAGGGGTTACAATTACATGGGCAAGATAATATGTACATTTCTTATCAAGCATTGTAGCCTCCTCCTTTGTTTCCCCTTCCCATCCCTTCCCATCCTTTCCCATCCCTCTTCTCCCCCTTCCCCCCATTTTTTGACATAACGTCTTGTACATCTTATTGTTGGAATGGGTCCTCCTGTATCCCTATTTAAACAATTTGTTTTTTCCCTTCCCCTCCACAAATTATACCAACATCAAATACAATTATACTGTAGGGGAGGGACATACAAAGCGACAAAGAAATATCTTATAAATATGTTAGAGACAATAGCAAGAAAGAAAAAAAATTGAGTCCTTATCTTGGGGTTCATTTCCCCTAACATCAACTTATCTGACTCTTTCTGCTTGTCTCAGATATACACTAGTTAGTGCAAATAAGGGAAACCATGGGACTTATGTTTCTTTGGGCTTGGCTTACTTCACTTAATATAATTTTTTTTCCAAGTCTTTCCATTTCCTAACAAATAGGGCAATGCCATTCTTTCTGATGGAGGCATAGAATTCCATTGTGTATATATACCACATTTTCTTGATCCATTCATCTACTGAGAGGTATCTGTGTTGGTTCCATATCTTAGCTATGGTAAATAAGGCTGCAATAAACATAGTTGTGCTGGTAGCTTTAGTATGGTCTTGTTCTTGAAAAGGGAATCAGACCAACTCTTTTCTGGTTAGTTTGGAGAGAGTCTCACAGAATTTTCTGCCTGGGTTGGCTTCAAAGTGTGATTGACCATATCTCAGCCTCCTGAATACCTAGGATTACAAGAATGAGCTCTTGGTATGAAAGTTTACTGTTCTAGCACTAAAATAATGCTGAGATGCAATCTCTATACTTGATTTATGGTTTTCTAGTCTAAATTCTTCAACTGCTTCTTAGAGATATACCAATTATCTTTGTCTTGTGCAGTTATAGTGCAAAAATAGAAATACAGTAGTTGAAAAATAACTGCAGCATATCTTTAAGAAATTATATGTAAAGAAATATTTTATATTCTCAATTTTTGTAGTGTTCATGGTATTTTTGCATTTACTGTATCTGCATGATCAGCCTTATGCTGTTCATTCTGCATCTCATTTTACTTGCAAAAACAGATTAAAAATGAACAGGGAAATTTGTGTACTTGAGAAGAGAAAACACCCAATGTCTAAACTGTGGTTCCTGTCACCAACTTCCTTCATTTTCTAATTTGCATCATATAACTTCTTGGGTCAAAGTTATGTGACTTTAAAATAATCTCCATTGACTTTTCAATTTGTAAGAAACTATGATTTTTAGTTTAAGGAATTATAACAAAGAAATGTGACATTTTGAATCCAATGGAACCAGATAAAAATATATTGGGATATGTGGAAAATCCTAGTATGCTGGAGGCTGAGAAATGAAAATCCTATGTTTGAAGTCAGTATGAGCTACATTGCTATTTCAAAGCCAGCCAAATATTGCAGAGCAAATCCCTGCCTCAAAATCCAGTTGCTGAGAGTATATAACTCGAAGACTAGAACATTTGCCTATCATGTGTAAAGAAAGCCTTGGGCTCTATCCAGTTCTGTAAAAGGGAAATAGTAAAAGACAAATATTTCATTTAATCTGGAGCCCACTAATTTGACCTAACTTCAAGGTTCTAAAATACATGAATGGTATTAAGTTAGCACAGTTAAGGAGCAACATTTCTCCGTAATCTATAACTTTATTATAGTTCTATCTACTTATGTGCCTGCCCTTTGTTTTCTGAATTTTTCTTTAAGGAGATTAGCACAATCATAAAGGCTTAAACTGTTAAAACCTAGTATACACCAGGCAATAAACATCCATGTGCAGCTACAGAAATGGTGCAATTACTCAAGTTAAATATTTTCTAAAGGCCCTCCTCTGACAGAGTGAATTGGCTGTAGGAGGAGTCATTTGCTGAGTTTGAGGTCGTTACTTGGAATGCCCATTTGCAAGAAGCAAATCTAGGAAATAGAAGAGAGAAAAGAGATGTTTGCAATCATGAACTCACCAGATATAATTTTCAGTACTAAGTAATGCCCTTCTGGCTGGCAAGAATGTTGGCATTTCCAGTGAAGGAAGGTTTTTGCTTCCTTTGGATTGTTTATGTCTTTATTTTTCCAATGGGTCTGCGAGGAACAGAAGCTTTTCAATGTGGCAATGGGATTTTTTTGCCTCCTGACAACGTGTGTGACTTCATGGATCAGTGTGGGGACAACAGTGATGAACAGCAATGTAAGTGTCCTCCATTTGCCAGTTTCAGTTACCTGTACATCTTCACACCAGGGACTTCTGAGCTGCCCAGGACAGACACCTAGATTTCTGGCACTTGCATGGACATTATTGTGTATGCATTCACTGTTAACTCATAGTGCATATATTGTTTAATAATGATGATTCTATTCATTAGATTACTTCAATATCAAAACACTAAGATCTTAACTAAATGGATTGCATTTTAAGGAAGCTTACTGATTATAAAGGAGTGATAAGCATAAATGTAGCTTTAATGTCCTATTTTTAGTGACAATGAGAAAGAAACTCAGTAACACAGATGATAAATGCTTTGGTTGAAATTACAAGCTAAAGTTTGAATTTAATGTGGAAATATTTGAAATAAATTTTATCCTGGATGTGTAGATTTTTTTTCAGTTACAGGATACCATCAAATGAGTTGGTATTGGTGGTGTGTAGAATACAATGCTATATTGTGTTTGTGATTTCAGCACAATGGAAAGAAACTTTGGGTTTCAGGACCTATATTTGGAGGCCTCGGAGAACTACTTACTAATTGAGTGATCTTGAACCTCTGTTTTATTAGTAAAGATCATAAAGTGAGAAAAAAATACTCTCATGAATGGAAAAACACACCATTGCTTACTGAAATAGCATTAGGATCAGGAAATATAGATTATGAGGTCATAGATGGATGACAAGGATGTTTTTGTAGTTTTGGTTGCAGTATGAATATACTACAATTCAGCAGTGACTGATGTTATTCTTATACCCAATAACGTTTTGTATATGTGTGTGTGTATCTGTATATGTACATACATTTTTGTGTGTATGTGTTTGTGGTATTGGGGATTGAAACTAGGGCCCTGTTAATATGTAAGCACTGTATATATATATATATATATATATATATATATATATATATATATATATATATATATATATATATATATCCCTAGCCATGTACATGACATTTTGAAGGTATTACTATGAATGCATTGTTTATTCACATAACTATTGATTCAATTAATTACTGGGAAACTCACTCTATTACTGTAGTTCACTTTACTCAAACCTATATTTTCCATATTTTACTCATATACAATACCAATGTTTATGGAATTTTCTATTTTCTCCTGAAGCAAGTTTCTACATATTTGATATTTTTATTGTCTCTGTTCTTTCTTCTATATTCAGACATTCCTATATGAAAACAAGAACAAAGGTTGCTGAAAAATTTCTTCTCTGTGAAATGAAACAGGGCAGTGATTTATATCCTAAAGTTAAGGATTCTACCATGCTATTCATCTTTAGAAACTATTAAATACAAATCACAACCGAGGGCAGGGATTCATTTGTAGTTGTCCATTTTTCCCAGAGAGGCTAAATATGGGTGTGCTGCACCCTGCTCTGGTCTGCCTGGGAAAGACCTCACTGCTCCCCGGGGAACAGCAACAAGGGACCACTCAGTTTGACAAGAAGTGCCAAGTCCCCTCCATTATTAATCTCTATGAAGCTTCCTTTAGCACTCTTGCTGTGATAACACGCATGGTCTTGCTTCAGAGAAAAGGTTAATATGAAGAAGGAGAAAGCCACTGAGTGGGAAAGGTCTCTGCTGCATGAAAAATTCTAATAATTCTCTGCCTCAGAGGAAAGTGAAGGCACAGATCTGTCGAATAAACACATTTCATTTTAAATGTTATACTGGGAGGTCACCTTTTGGCTTTTTTGCTTTTCGTTTTCATTTCCTGAAAAGTTTCCACTTTGGCATTTTATTTAAAATGTAGGCCAAAAGCTGTAGTTAAAACTGAGATTCACTTGAAAGTGTGAGTGTCTTTTGTACACTGCACTAGGGGAAAAATGTTGTGAAAGAATGATGGACAAGCGATTTCACCCATGAGAACTGGGATGTTAAACTTTTGATTAGATTTTCTTAAAAATCTAACTTTACAATGGTGGAAAAGTAGCCACACTTTGAAAAATAAATCAATCTATACTTCTTTTAAAGAAATAGATTGGTATATAAGATTTTCATAAAATTAGCATGAAGTTGAATTTCCCATGTAAGCTGATGCAATTAATAATTTTTATGAGTGTGTTTATATATGTGAGGGTATTAATAGGATTAATCTTGCACTTGCTAGGTAAACTATTATAGTTCTTTAAATTATATTTTGTTTACATAGTTGTACGGAGGGATTTCAATCCAATATGTCAGCTTATGAGTACAATGCATCTTGATCAATATCACTCCTTTCATCATTTAGCCCATCACTCCCAAACTACCCATGCTCTAAATTTTCCTAGTTTAATACGATTGCGTTGAGTATTATGACTGTATTTCACTCCAATTTCCCTCTACATTTGTCTAACACCCTTCCCTTGACCTGAAGTACGACACCTCAAGTACTGCTTCTCAGTATTCATTTGTTAGACTGTAAGGTAGTTGTTCAAAAGAGTTACACCATTTGAACTCTACCCTGCATATATCATATTTCAGTTAATGTCTGTGTACATGTGCATGTGACCCTATATATCTTTACATATATATATTTATAAATTAAACTTCTACATTCTCATTGTTTGTCCCTCTGGGTCTGACCTACATTACTTAACATATTTTTTCAGATCCATGCAAATGATATAATCTCATTCTTTTTGATGGATGAGTAAAATTCCCTTGTGTATCTATATACCATAAGTTCTTAATCCATTTATCCATTGTTGTTTTACCAGATAGGCTTCTTTTGAAATATACCTGAATTCATTATTTTTAACTTGATATGTTTTTGAAAAGAAATCAGAGGTAGGAAGGCTAAATCCTCAAAATGGAATAAATTCTATTTATACAGAATTATAGGTACTATATATGCGCACTATAAGATAAGCACCCCATATATGATCGTATATAGTAAATAAGTGAATAAGTTATAGGTACAACAACTGTTTGGATTTAGTGTTGACAGAATTTAATGAGATCCTTACTGAAAGCCACTTCTGACCTGTACAGGTGTTTAACCAAGGATTCAAATTCTGGCTTCTGTGCTGGGTTTTCTAGTTAGGCTGGACTGGTCTCTGTACCCTAAGTCTGAATGGAAGCGCTGGCTATGCTGTGGGGTTCAATAAGACCACTGGCAGTGTGTCAGGTAGAGCTGGTGGCAGACAGGTTTCAGGTTGTCTTCCTACTGTTGTTTGGAATCTAGCTGGGCAGAACCCTGCATTGGGCTGTGAGGCTGCATGAGGTCTCTAGGGTCACTATGTACTTGGAATAGGCAAAGTCAGATGCTGTGCTCCACAATTATGTATTGAGTTGGACTTGCCTCCAGGATTGGGGTAACCTCAGTCCTTTGCTCTCTTAAGTAGGTTTGGTGGAATTCCTGGCTGGTGTTTGGGATAGAACAAGGCTAGATTCTCCCCTCTTGGAATACTTGCTGTCATCATTGGCTTCTCTGGCCAGTAGAGCAGACTAAGGTAGGGAGGGAGCAAGGTGAACCAGTTGACCAATGGGCTATATTCCTGCAGACCACCACTGTTGGCTAGGCTCTTAAATGTCATACTTCTGTTGGCTGGAACAAAGACTCCCTTGACTTGATATGTACAGTTCATAGTTACTCCCATTGTCATTTTTGTTTTCTATTTTTCTATTTTGTGATTTCTCTGATGCTTCCCATGTAGTAAGTCAGGGGTGTTCCTTCTGGGGAGGATCCCAGAATTGTGTGTGTGTGTGTGTGTGTGTGTGTGTGTGTGTGTGTGTGTGTGTGTGTGTGTATGTGTGTGTGTGTGTGTGCCTCCCACTGTGTTTTCCCACTTTAGAAACTCTATGCCCGAGGGAATCTTCTGCCAGTGGTATGTATTGGTTTGAATAAAGGACACACAGTAAAACCAGACAAACAAAAAATGCTCAACCATTTGATGTACAAAGACTTTTCTTTATTTTTTTTGTTAACAAATGCTGTAGTATTTTTAGTGCAACTGATTAGGTACAAATCAATCAGAAGATCATGAAGCATGCTTTCAACAGTGTGTTGATATATCACCTGTAATGGGTTTCTATCACTGAAATGTTGTCAAGTTACTTAAAATTCCAGAAAGCATCCTTAGATTTATTTTTGCATATCAAAGTTATTGTTAAAAATTGCAGTCTCATACACTCATTTTTATAGCTAAATTTACTGTGATTCAAAAGAGAAAAGCCCATTTCATCATTTTGATATTGGTTTCCCCATCGCAGTTTGCCTAAGAGTATTTCTATCAATTTAGTATAAGAGTATTTCTATCAATTTAGTATTTATGTGAAATAGCAATCTATCTTTATGCTTTAATGGGAAACAAAGTTTTGAGCTATACTTAATCTCTTTTACATTTTAAAATTGAGGGACAAGTTCCAAAATATATTTATTTTAGGTAAATATAAATTTCATGTTGAATGTGGAATTATCTTATAGGTACAGTTTTAAAATCTTAAAGGTGATCATGTTAAACTAGATGATATTCTAGTGCAAACAGTGCTTCTTTAATACATGGCATAAAAAGTCAACTATTTAAAATAATTGATTCATTGAAAGTACTTGAAGTTAATAGAGCAATAGAGTAAAATGTATGAGTTTGTATGCAGGCTTTATCTTAGTATTGCAGTGAATGTAAAATGTTTAATGAAACAATTGGCAGAATATTTAAAAATATTACTGACCACATAGCTCACTTGGTCAGCTCAAGGTTCTGTAAACAATTCAGGGGCTGTGGTTTTAAAGAACAGATATTTATTTCTTATAGTTCTAGAGTCTGGGAATGATAACCTTGGGGTGCCAGTGGATTTGCTAGCTAATGAGAGCTCCTTCCTGGTTTTCAGATAGCTGAAGACCAGATAGCTGCCAAGTTCTCACATGGCACCGAGATGATTTATCTCTGCTCTCTTTCTTCTTTTAAGGACACTAATTCCATCACAAGGGCTCCTACTTGATAAAAAATTATCTCTCAGAGGCTTCCTCTCCAAATACTACTAGATTAGTAAGTGGGAATTCAACATGAGTTTGGGGCATGTGTACATTTAGCAGTTATCATGACAGTATTATAGATGAAGGAAATTTAATAATTAATACTTAGGGCCCATCTGAAGAAAACCAGAAAATATATAGAAATAGAGATTCATACTAATCCTATGCTTCCTAATAGGACGTTTCAGTATTCTATCTATATGTCTCTCTATATGTATATATATGAATATTTATACTAATTTATACTAATCTCTTATTTTTATGAGGAATAAGTAATATTTTAAAAATTGTCTAATATGAATTTTTTCATTATTTAATGCTTTGAGAAGTAGTAATATTAGGCCAGTAGGCCACATAACAAAATTCATTTCTCCTTTCAAATTTTTAATGGAAACAGGTTTTAATGACAAGAAGTTTTGTTTGTTGTTTTGTTTGTAAAAGTTATTTTTTAATCAGAGTGTGGAAGTTGAGAACTTGCTAGTAAAATAGCATGTCAGCATTGCATTCATAAAAGCAGTCCATGTCAACAAGTAAAGTATTTGTGAAATATAGTAAATTTGTGAATGACAATAAATATTGTCATTGTCTAGTCCTGTCCATGGTCTAGGCCTGGCATTTGCCTAGGCTTTGTACTTGCTTTTAGAGCAGAGTTCCAGGGCTCTGTCCCTCGTGTATGGGTGCATGTGTGGCATGCATACTTGGGTGCCCACCAGTATGCACAGCCTCTTGGTGAATTGTCTGCTCTGTGTCTGGTGGACTAACTCACAGTATTACCAGCCACTCAAGTGTTCTTTGTGCTGGTGCTTCTTTGTGCATAACAGCTCAGTGACTGACTTAAGATCACCTTTTCCTGGTATTCCCTGGCACCAGAAGAGTGTGTTGTTATCTGGCCTACAGGTTGCTTTATGGTCAGTCTAACACAGCTCATTTTGATGTACTTCCTTCTTCCTCCCTTCTCTAACTGAAATTGCCTCCATATTCTTGTCTTCTTCACAGATGCCTTCTGCTGTCTAGTCTTCTAGGGGTTGAGTGCTCTTGCTCTTTCACCGTGCTTCCTCTGTCTGGAGTCCTATGGCTATGGTCTATGCTCTGTATCACCTAGATCTTCCTTTAAATATTCAAGAACTGACTTCTAGTTGTGATCGAATAAGTTCTTTCTTATAGTTTAATAATACTAGTTCAATATTTCTAGATGCAATGAGTAGGGCAAGCCTTACAGTAGGAGATGACAAAAAATAGTAATTGTGATTTAAGCCAGGCATTGGTAGCCCATGTCTGAAATCCTAGCGATTTGAAGCCAACACAGGAAACAAAATTGAAGAGACTCTTATCTCCAGTTAACCAGCTAAAGACTAGAAATGGAGATGTGTCTCAAGTGAATACCAACTGTGAATGAAAAAGCCAAGTGAGAGCTTGAGGTTCTGTCAAGCCCTAGTGCTGGCACAAAAAAAGAAAAAGAAAAAAGAAAAAAAGAAAGGAAGGAAGGAAGGAAGGGAGAGAGAGAGAAAGAGAGAGAGAAAGAAAAAAGAAAGAAAGAGAGAGGGAGAGAAAGAAAGAAAGAGAGAAAGAAGGAAAGAAAAGAAAGAAAGTGCTGAGAATGTGGCTTAATGGTAGAGTGTTTGCCTAGCATGCATGAAGCCTGGTTTTGCTTCCTCAGTACCACAAAAGCAAACAAACAAACAAAAAGCCAGAAGTGGCGCTGTGGCTCCAGTGGTAGAGCACTAGCCTTGAGCACAGAGAGGCTCAAGGACAGTGCCTAGGTCCTGAGTTCAAACTCCAGGACCAGCAGGGAAAATAAAAAGAAAGAAAGAAAGAAAGAAAGAAAGAAAGAAAGAAAGAAAGAAAGAAAGAAAGAAAGAAAGAAAGAAAGAAAGAAAGAGAGAGAGAGAGAGAGCGAGCGAGCGAAAGGAAGGAAGGAAGGAAGGGAGAGAGAGAGAAAGAGAGAGAAAGAAAGAAAGAAAGAAAGAAGAGAGAGGGAGAGAAAGAAAGAAAGAAAAAAAAAGTGCTGAGAATGTGGCTTAATGGTAGAGTGTTTGCCTAGCATGCATGAAGCCTGGTTTTGCTTCCTCAGTACCACATAAACAAACAAACAAACAAAAAGCCAGAAGTGGCGCTGTGGCTCCAGTGGTAGAGCACTAGCCTTGAGCACAGAGAGGCTCAAGGACAGTGCCTAGGTCCTGAGTTCAAACTCCAGGACCAGCAGGGAAAATAAAAAGAAAGAAAGAAGAAAGAGAGAGAGAGTAAGAGAGAGAGAGAGAGAGAGAGAGAGAGAGAGAGAGAGAGAGAGAGAGAGAGAGAGAGAGAGAGAGAGAGAGAGAGAGAGAGAGAGAGAGAGAGAGAGAGAGAGAAAGGAGGGAAGGAAGGAAGGAAGGAAGATTTCAAGACTTATCACCAAGGTGATCTTACTCTGGAAGGCTCTGAGAATATCAAGGCTCCTAGGGTGTACAGGAAGAATTTGGAGCGATCTCTGAGTTTACTCTGGCATGTCAGCATATAAACCTTTGTGTTGTCAGATGTGTTGGAAGAAGAGGAAAGGAATAGCAAGAAGGAGAAAGGACCATAAGGACCAGAAGATTGGCCTGGAAGGTTATTTGATGAGGAAGTAAAGATCTATGTGTAGTGTGTATACGTGCTTTCTCTTCAGATGCAAGTTGTTCTAGAAAGTGTGGTATAAATATGAGGATCACCAAAATGGCTCTGTCATAGCATAGGAATGCTGTCTGTGTGTCTGTGGCATTAAGGGCCACAAACAGTGAGATTATAGAGAATCCATTCCTTAATTCTGCAAGTTGAAATTTACATCCTCATTTCTTGGCAGGTCTCGAGAAATCCCCATTTCTCCTATTCTAAACAGAATGTTCAACAAGTCCTTATAGCTAGGTTTTAATTTTTTAATGACCAAAAATTAGTAGGTTCTATATTTGTAAGTTCTATAATAATAAATAAAAATATTTATGGAAAGCACTTCAAATTTTTACTGTTTTTGCTTGTCTCCTATGAACTATTCTATAATTTTATACAACAGCTTAATCACAGTATCTTTCATATCTATTGCAATGGACAGAATCACCAGTACCATTCGCATTACTGTCTCTGGATACCTTGAACTTTAGAGGCAGATATTCAAAATCATAGCACTGTTGTATCACAGAGGAGCAAAGTCCTTAAGCTCCTAAGTCATTGTGCTCACGGTATCTATGTGAAGGGAGTTCTAGGACCTGAGGGTCAGTAACCTTAGATAACTAGCTTTTTCATGGCGACACAGAATGTAAACTAGGCTTCCTGCCCACACTGAGTGCAAAGTAAAAGTAACATATGGACTTGGAACAATGCCAAAAAATCTGATTCTCCCCCCCCCCCACACATGAACAACTTCAAAGGATATTCTGAAACATAATAGATATTCTAAATAAAATGATCCATCACAAATGTTAGGATATCTTACAAACTACATTTCCTCTCAACAAAATACACGTATTTTCAATTTTATTTATTTATACCTGTTCACTCACAGAATTTCATGAATTATACTAACTCCAATGACTCTGTAGAGGTGAAATGGAAGAGGAAGTAACGCTGAAAATGGAATAGAATATAGAAAGATAAAGTGTAAGATTTTATAAAGACAAAAATACAGTAAAACTTGAGGCCATAGAAATACATATGTTTATGATAGAAGTGCTTTGAAATATGCCCAAGAATGACTGTTGGAGGCAAAATCAGAGGAAGTAGAAGATAGTACTTATAGGTTTGTGTGTGCAAGGGAGAATAATGGATTCACAAAATTAAAAAGGTTTTGAATGTAATAAAGAATGTACCTCTTTACGCAAAGGAAATGAATTAACAAACTCCTTGTGGATTTTTTTTTTACTGATGTAGGATCTGAATATCTTTGAGACAGCAAGATTATAAATGGAAATTAGGAGCGCTTAAAGAGTTTTTATTATTTCTTTCTTTTTTTGGGGGGGGGGTCCGATCGTGGGGCCTGAACCCTGGGCCTGGGCGCTGTCCCTCAGCTCTTCAGCTCAAGGCTAGCGCTCTACCACTTGAGCCACAGCGCCACTTCTGGCTTTTTTCTTTTTGCTTATGTGGTGCTGAGGAATTGAACCCAGGGCCTTATGCTTGCCACCTTCCCAGCTCGAGTTTTTATTATTTCTATGCTGACGTTTATTCTTCTTCCAACATTATTTTCTTATAAAAGTGAATCTCAATCTTATTTTAAAAGATGAGCCTGAAAGAGAACTTCAGCTTGGTGCATGATTTTTAGGTGAACATAACTATGTGTGTCTATTAGGTCACTTTTGTTATTTTGAAAACAGGTTTCATAGAATAACTTTCATATCAAATAGCACTACTTGAGTCTTTTCCCTCTTGGCAATTGTTGAATGATTTGGATGCTGATTATACACACTTGTGCAATATAAGTCATTATCTTAAATATAGTTTTGTATCTACAATTGTTTCAGAGTTGCGGAGTATGTTTGTTCATTGTGAGCAGTGGAAATGTCAAAGACGAGAGGGACCACTTGTAACACTATTGCCTTTCATCTCTGAGTGTGATGTACAAAACTGGAGTGCTTCTTATATTGGGGAACATGAAAACAATCATCTGAAGATAGATGCTCAGATCATTCTGAAGATTGCTCCTTCAGTGAACCTTTCTCCCAAGGAGAGATGAAAATATTCTTGGAATTTTATTTTGTCCTATCCTGTAGCTTTCTTTATCAAAATTTCAACAAAAGATGCTTATAAGTAATGCAGGACAAACTTGATTGATATGTGTAACTTGGTGGGGTGTATTTTAAACAAAATAATTTTTAAAAATATTATCTTTGATCTTCAATAAAAAATAAAACTTTGAACTCTTTCACACAAATCTTCAATAAAAAATAAAACTTTGAACTCTTTCACACAAATCTTCAATAAAAATATTATCTTTGAGTAGTTGCACAATGGGGCTACCATTCAACAAATCTTTTTTTTTATTGTAAGGTGATGTACAGAGGGGTTACAGTAACATAAGTAAGGTAATGAGTACATTTCTTTTTCAACAGGGGACAAAATACTTTAAAAAAAGAAGTTAAGTTAAGCCTTTTAAATGATACCATCTTCCCAAGCTGTAAATAGTTTCCTTAATATTTTTAAATTGTCATAATAAAGCAAAGCATCACTCTTATTATGGTAAGACCTTTATTGAATCTCTTTCTAGAAGACTGTTACTTTACACTAGATAGAGTGAATTGCTGTTGTTGGATTACTGACTGGATGAATGATTGGGAAAACCATGAACCATGTTACTTCTTTTCACATGGAATTGGATAAAACTATTCATCCTTCCCACAAAGTCATAGCATTGTGTGGGTTAAGTGTACAAGCTAAGGTGATGTTTTCTGGAATGTATATTCAGTCAGTGGGCTTTCTGAAAATGTCAGATGTTTGGTAATATTATCAATTAGTAAAAAGTTCCTTTCCAAAGCAAATGCCTTCTGAAGCCAGTGTCTGAATATGCACAGAAGTCTTACACATTTCTCAACTTCCTTAACTTTTTCTGTTTGTAAACAAGGATGTTTGTCAATAAATACCTTTTCTACATGTGCATGCTGGTACTCTACGCTCAGTGGAATCTTGAGAGAAAGCTTGTATACTTTTGTGAAAATTGCCAAATTAATAAAAGGCTGAATCGCAGCTTATAAATCAGTTTTCATAAAAATATGAATAGAACACAAAGTTCTCTGCTACCCAGAAACAACCTGACTTTCCAGTGGGGTGAGTTTTAAAATATTTTGTTGAGTTTGCCAGAAGAATTTTACTTATTTTTGAGAAAAATTGAATGCTTATTTGGGAAAAAAAATTTAGGAGTTCATTTGTTCAGAAGTTAGTTTATTTAATGGAATATTTTTTCCATGAAAGAGATATATCTTGCCATCCTAGGCCTTGGATTTATTTAACAGAAACTAGTGAAAAGCCTCTGGATCTTCTGGCCAAACTACTTTGGATGGGATAATTCTGTGTAAGGGCTGTGCAGCATCTCTGATACTTGAGTGAACACTGCTGCAAACTGCCGTGAATGTTATACCTTGTCAATATTTCTGGAGATATCAACCGATACCTAGGGACTGGAGATGTCCTTTGAAGGTTACTGATCCTAAGATCACATAAAAGTTGAAACATGGCTTGGTAATCTTTTACTTATAAAAAATAGATTCCCTTCAATGATACTATCTTGCCAAAGATCTCAGTACTTGAGCATAAAAGCAACTATCTGATAAGAATGCAATTAAAGTAATTTCACACTATTCTGGTATGAGTTATGGAAGTGTTAATTCCATATCATGTAACATACCTTTTTGAGTTTTGATTTCCTGTTTCTTAATCATTGAAAATATTAAAATTAATTCAATGTGACATATAAACAGTTCTCTGATTAAAAACCAATTAGTACTTCAACTCACCAAGGCTAATAATCATTTCTTAAAATTGTACATTTGAGAACTATTAAGGTATATTTTGGTTTAATTGCAATATTTTGGATTCATTTCATCTTTTTTCAAGAACTGGTCATTAATTTTTATATTAATCAGAATAAAGGAAATCATCATGTATAAAAACATTTTTACATGTTATCTATTAAAAGGCAGCAATACTCCAAAACCATAAAATGAATTTAAGTTGCATGTAAGATTTTATGACCATGTAATACATAGATTTTTTTTCAGAAATAGGATAAAGCACTCAATGAAGTTGGGACAGAAGGAAATGACTTCAGCAAAATAAAGATAATATATGGACCACACAACTAACATCACACTGAATAGCAAAAGTCTCAAAGCTGTTCGTGAAAGGTCAGGATTTTAAAAGAATGCCCACATTAATCGTTTATATGTAGTATGGCCCATAAGTCCTAACTGGTACAATGGGGCAGGAATAAGAAATGAAGTCATTTAAGTCAGAAAGGAAGAAGCAAAAGTACTTCTGTTCACAGAATGCTTTTAATTATAGGAAACTTTAAAGATGATATTTGAAAATCCTATCTATACTACAAAACTTGGAAAGTTATATAGTATACAAAATCAACATCACTAAGGCTCTTTTCTTTATGTATACTAACAATGAACAATCTGAAACCTGTATGGAAAAAATTTCATTTACAGTAACACCAAAAAGAATAAATAAGTCAAAACTGAGATAGAAGACATATACATTGAAAACAAAGCCAGTTATTGATGAGAGCAACTTAAAGAGAAAAAAAAAAGAATGGAAATACATTTTATGTTTGTTGACTGGAGTATCTAATACTGTGACCATCTCAATATTTTAATTCAATCTACAGATTTAAAGAAATATCTATGAAAATCTTTAATTTTTTCCAAAATACTACAATCTATCTTAAAATTCATATGAGAATCTTAAGGGATCTCAAATAGGCAAAACAATCCAGGAAAAGAACAAAGAGGTTTCATGTTTTCTGACTACAAAACTTTTATAAAGATATGACAATTAAAAGTATGATGTAAGTATAAAACAGACATATAAACCAATGGAATAGAACAGAAAGCCCACAAATAAACAGTCACATATATAGACAACTCATTTTTGAGAAGAGTTCTGTAACTGTTCAGTAGAAAAGTGGCAGACTTCAGTAAATGGTCGTTTGAAAATTTATAACCACCTGTTAAAGTAACAGAGTGAGACCTGGGTGTGGTGGCATATGTGTGTAATTCTAGCACTTGGGGAGCTAAGTCAGGAAGATCCTGAGTTCAAGGCTAGCTTGGTTCACATACCAGAAACACTTTGTCTCAAGAAAACAAACAGAATGAATTTCAACCCTTAACTCTTACCATGTACAAAAAATTAATTCAAAATGAATAGATATCTATAGTTGAGAAGTAAAATTATTGAACTCTTAGAAGAAAGCCAGGGAAAAGTTTCATAATATTTGACTTGTATTCATTTAACATGACGCCAAAATTACATGCAATGAATAGAAAATAAATAAATTGGATCTTATCAAAATGAAAACGTTTTTACCTAAGTACACTATTACTATCAATAAGGTAAAAAGTTGGTGTATAAAATGGGAAAAACTGTAAAATTATATATCTATTAAGAGACTGATCCCTTAAATATAAAATGAACTCCAAGTTACCAGTAAAAAATCCTGAATAAAAATAGATGAAATATTTTAGTAGGTTTTGCTTCAGAGATGGTCAAATATCAAATAAGCTTATGAAAAGATATCAACACCATTAATCATCACAATAATACTAAAAACAAACGAACAAAAAAGAAACCACAGTCGGATTTCACTTCTCAACTGTCTGCATGCAATAATAAAACAACAAACAAAAATGTCCTAAAAATAACATGTTTTGGTGGAAATGTGGAGAAATTGAAACACTTACTGTTGGGACCTTAAAATCTTGTAGTCACTTCAAGAAAATCAATAACAGAATTACCATATGATGCAGCAATTCATTGTATACATGTACCAAAGAAAATGAAAGGAAGAAGTTGAATAGAAAGTTGTTTACCCATGCGTATGGAAGCATTATTCACAATAGTCCTTGGCTATCTGTGTGTCCAATGACAGATGAATGGATGAGTAAAATTTTATATGTACCTTTTTTATTTGTTGTCAATAGAAAGAACAGGGTTTATGATCAGCCTTGAAGATATTATACTAAGTTTTAAAAGTTTTAAAAGAACAAATACTGCATAATTCTACTTACATGAGCTCTGTAAAGTAATCAGAGTAAATAGAATGGTGACTGACAGGTTTGTAAGGAAGAGAGGAATGAGGTGGTACTGTTTCCTGGATATAAAATTACAGTATTGTAACATGAAACATTCTTGATCAATAGTAGTAATGGGTCTACATTGTGAATGGATTATCAGAGAACTATACACTTAAAATGGTTAAAATGATAAGTTTCATGTGATATATACCTTACTAAAATAAGAAGTATTATACCTTGTGTTACAAAAAGACTACAACTGTGCCTCATAAAAGTTTTAAGATTTGAATGAAAAATGTACATTTGAATTTTGGTCCAGGAAAATTTGAGAAAAAATGGTGGTATTGCTTTTAGTGTTTTCTACCTTGCTTTTTTTGCTTTCTAGATTTTTTTAGTTATTATGCTGTGCTCTGTCTTTTGAAATCTCTTTGCTTTGATGATTTGTCCATGCTATATTTTCCTGGGTTCATGCTGAGTTCTTCACTGTTGCCACAATTAAATGTTTATTTCATGTGGATTCCTCAGAAGTGTGTATTAGGCAGTTTCTTGGATATAGTTTAATATTTTTTATTTTGATATGGTACAAAAGGTTGAATCCAGGAGACTTCTCAAGCAATTCTTTAATGAAAAAATTTGACACTGTGCAAGCCTTCCAAGTTCATTTCAAAGCACAATGTCAAGCCAAACTCCCTCTTTAACTACACAGTAGAACTGAACTTTAGGATCATAAAATTGGAAGTGAAACAATGAGTTTCACAGATGAAAAAGCACTGGAATTTTTTGCATAAGTTTCTTGTACACCTCATTGCTCGTTATATTGCTGAAGTCCACACAATATAAAGGTGACTGTGCTAACTGTCTTCTATATGGTGGACAGATTGTAGCAGAGAGTTTGAGATTTGAATGAGGATGTGTGCCATAGGAAACTAAATAGCAAGCCAGCTAAAGTTTGAGGAGGTTTAAAAATTTATGGTTCTGTAATGGGAGAAAATCAATGCTTAGAAAAACTTCTGATATGGACCTCGAGAGCTTGTTTGGAGGTTCTAGCAGGGGAGCGCAGCTACTCATATACCTTTAACCGAAGACCGGTCCTCTTTGATGGAGCTCTAGGGAGGAAGGGGACACTGCTGATGTTAGGGAAATGAGCCTCAAGATAAGGACTCAAATGTTTTTCCTTTCATGCAATTGTTTCTGCCACATTTATAAGATGATTTTGTTGTTGCTTTGTAGGTTCCCCACGGTATAACCCCTGCTTTCATTGTATTTGATGTTGGTATGATTTGTGGAGGGGAAGGGAAAAAAACAAATTGTTTAAATAGGGATATAGGTGGACCCATTGCATCAATGAGATGTACAAGTCGTTATGTCGAAAAACGAACTTTACAACTTTGGCGGTGGGAGTTGGGGGGTGGGGGGGTTGGAGGGAGGACAGGGATGGGAAGGGGAAACAAAGGAGGAGGCAACAATGCTTGATAAGAAATGTACTCACTACCTTGCGCATGTAATTGTAACCCCTCTGTATGGTATTTATACAAAAAAAACTTATTAATTAAAAAAAGAAAACCTTCTGATATGTTTTTGAATAGTACAACAGTTCATGATTGCTTTTTAAAACAAAATTAGTTGAAATTTTGGTTGATTAGATTCATTTTGTACCAAAAAGAAACTGTTGATACTATTTAGAAGAAAAAAATACTTTGTCTATTTTTCTAGTTTTAATGCTTCCAGAAATTACCTTGGTTACTTTGTGTATTTAAAAGAACAAAGAACATTGCAAACAGACATTACCTAAGCAATTGTGTGGCAAGGTAATTATTTAGTATTCAAATACTATTTTTCTTTCTATGAAAAATGTGCATGTATTTATATACATAATTGGTGACATGTGGTGGTAAAGTAGAATACTTCATAATTATACATCATTGGAAAAGTTGCTAAGAACTAAAAACTAGAGGAAGGGTGCATATTCATGTAAACAGCATAACCAATCAGATGGAAACAAAACCAGCACAGTCATGCATTGCCTACAATTCACTCTAAGAGATTTCATCATTGTGACATTATAGAGAGAACATAAACTCAGTATAATCTGCTATACAACTAGACTATAGTATAGTTATAGTTGCATGTATAGTCTGTCTCCATCACTGACTGTAATTTTGTACTGTACTGCATGATTCTCTCTCTCTCTCTCTCTCTCTCTCTCTCTCTCTCTCTCTTTCTCTCCCCCCCCCCTCTCTGGTGCTTAAGGAAATTATAATCTTAACCTTTTCATGATTCGTAAACTAATAAAATTTCCTTGCTCTTAGATAAAATAATGTCAACTCTGTAAATACTATTTCATTAGAGTGGATAGAGTCTTTGATAGGTCTTTAATTCTGTACCTTTTATAAAAATGGGACAGTTAATTACAATTGGGTGTTGGAGCCCTGAGAGCTACAGTTGTAGAATGTAACAGACAGGGCACTCAGTAAGTGGCCTATTTTGTGCAAGTTACCGAATATATATAAGACATCGTCTAAGTAGCAAATGCCTACTTTATTAATAATGAAGCAGATTTAGTTGAGCTTATTGAAAAGTCAAGTTTCTCTTTTTATATACATTTTTATTGTATGAATATTGTACAGAGGGGTTACAGTTACATTAGCAAGATAATGAGTACAGCTCAATAGAAAAAGTTTCTAAGTAGCTTTGGATAATATCAACAAAATGTGGCAGATACATGATTATCTCTAAAATATTTTTGTTTGGAAGGATGATTAAGTGAAAACTATCTTCTTGTGACTGAGTGGCCAAGCACTATTAGCCAGCCTATTTTATGCCCACTATGGCTAAGCAACCTGCCAGGAAAATAAGCAGCTGTTGAAAGAATACTGTCCATTCTTGTTAAGGTCTACATCCCAGGAAGGAGCTACCTGCAATTCAGAGCATCTATTTTTAGGATGTGACATTTACAGATGTCAGATAATGGCGGAATTGCACATGGTTAAGTTTTAGGAACAACCAACCATTCAAATCCTTTACAAGCTTCTTGGGTCAACATTTGGTGTGAAACAGAACATCAGGCTTAAGTCAATGATAAAATTTCACAGAGAAGTGTGTAGTTAATTCAAGAGTTATATTTCATGGATGATTGAATGTCAGTCAGAGGGCTCTCTGTGAATTGATCATCTCAGACCTGAAATTCTGATGTGATTCAAAATTGAGTTGAAGATGTAAACTTAATAATAATATGTTGTGTTGATCCTGGGGCTTAAAATCAGGGCCAGGTTACTGTCACTGTCACTTTTGCTTAAGTCTAGTGCTCTGCCACTTGAGGTACAGCTCTACTCTCTGGCTTTTTTGGTAGTTAATTGGAGATTAGAGTCTCTTGAGCTTTCCTTCCTGGACTGGCTTTGAACCTTGATCCTCAGATCTCAGTCTCTTGAGTAGCTAGGATTACAGGTGTGAGCCACTGTTGCCCAGCTAATAATAATTTCTTATATTTCATGAGACATGAGTTGTAAATTATTTTTATATACATTATGTCATTGGATTGTAATAGCAGTCATTTGTGTCAGGCAAGACTGGGTAGTACTATTCTAATCTACCATGGAGGAAAGGGTTAGTTGTGGTTAAATGGTTTAGTCAAGACACTCACTTAACAAAAGCCCCAAATCAGAGTTAGATCCTGAATCATCTAACTTCATGTGACATTCTTTCTTTTGGACCACATAGGTTTGTATGTGTGAGAATGCGTCACAAAAAAAAGCTCTATGATAATGCCATACTCAAAAAAGTTTTGCATAAGTAGACTTACATTTGTGAAAAATAGTCTTCTATTAACCTATACCTGTCATTTTTTGCCAGCTTATCTTTTTCTCCTATTGTTTTGTTTCTTAAGAAGCCAAGTAAGGTTCTGAAAACTATTTTCTTTTCCTCTCTATAGGTTCAAATTATGAAAGATGTGACTTTGAGGATGGACTCTGCAGCATGAAACAAGATCAAAACCTGCCACTTAACTGGGCAAAAAGAAATGGGGAGACTGGTCTTTCACCTCCATTTTCTGATCACAAAGGTGACATATCAGGTAAATTCTCTGAATTTATTTTATTAATCCCATAATGTATTTTTATTTTATAGCATCAAGTTATTTAGTTAGGCTATGTCGCTTGTACAAATAAGAGATTTCATTGTAACATTTCCATACATACTATGATGTACATTGATCATATTTACCTCTCTATTCACATTTCTTACTTTCTTCCACACCTCTAATAGACTCCAAACATCCTTTCCATCCTCAACTTTCACAAGAAAGAGAATCCATTTGACTCTCTTATTACCCCTTAACATGATGATCTCTAACTCCATCTATTTTCCTGCAAACAATATGCCTTTTTTTCTTCAATGGCTGATATACCACTGTGGATATATACCTAATTTTCTTTGTTCATTCATGTATTGAAGGGCACTGAGGCTGTTCTTGTAACTGGACATTATTGTGAGAAGTATTGTGCAAGTAAATATTCCCAGTTTCAAATCACTCAGCTTGCTTTTGCATAACAGTTCTTAGTTGTTTGATGCTTTCAAGATTTGATTTTCAACAATAGAATTTTTGAATTTTGTCCTGCTTGGGCTCGATTTTTATCTTACTTGAGTTAACTAAGTTTCTTGAATCTGAAATGTATGCTTTCTGTCAGTTTTGGAAAGTATCCTGCCTTTACTTAGGCAATTATTTTCGTATTCTGTTATTTGTCACCTTTTCTTCACATGTATCAACCATCACTTTATTAGTCTGTGAACCTAAAATGGATAAAACCTCATCATGTATTTTGATCCTCTTTTCTGTTTCAGATGGGAAAACTTTAATTGAACTGTGTTCAAGTTCAATGATTCTTTTTATTTTGCTAAGAAAGATTTCCAGTGATTTTTCCTTTAAAAATCAAATATTACATTCCTCAATTCTAAGATTTAAAATAAGTTATTTCAAATAATTTTTCTTATTTTTCCATGCCTTATGAGCACATTTTCTTTATCTCATTGCTCATTACTATAATCATTTTAATATCCATGACTATACCCTCTCAGAGTTACCTTCTCTTGAATAGCTTTTTCCATGGTGTAATCACATTGTCTCAATTCTTCATTTGTTAATAGTTTTACATTACATGTAAATGTAATGTAAAACATGACTATCAGTAGTCATGTTTATGACTACTGCTGATATTAGAAAGACTCAGTGTTCTGCGTTCTAGAATATTTTTTCAGAGTAGTGATGATTTGTTTAAATTAATTTGCATAGATTCAAATCATGAACTTTATGAGGTTTTTTTTTTTGGTATGGGCAGCACCCAAATATCAATTTAACTCTTTAAGCCTTAGCTGCCAGAAGTAGTCCCTATACTTACAGGTTTTAGTTTTAGCCAATCTTGACTAGAATTTCTTTATAGAGTATAGGACACCTCTATCATGGCTTTCTTTGCTTGTAAAATTCTTTTTCTCTGTCACACCTGGTTGTTCTAGGTACCTCTTCCTAGCTCGCAGGCATTGGCTTTTCTATAAGACTAATTTTAGACCTATGCACCGTCTATAAAGTTGTCTTAACCTCAGTTCAAACATTGAAGGAATATGTCTAACTTATTTTGATCTCTTTGAGTTACTATTCTTTTAAAAAATAGGTACATGCTGGAAGCTAGTGGCGTACACCTGTAATCCTAGGTACTCAGAAGGCTGGGATCTGAGGATTGTGGGTCGAAGCCAGCCCGGGCAGTAAAATTTGTGATACTTTTATCTCGAGTTAACCACAAAAAGATGAAAGTGGAGCTGTGGCTCAAGTGTTAGTGCCTTGAGCACAAAGTTTATAGACAGACAGTGACCAGGCCCAGAGTTCAAGTAGCACTGGCAAAAAAAAAAAAGTACAATTATTGTTTAACTTTTTTTTTTAATTTAACTTAATTTTATTTGTGAACATACTGTACAGAGGAGTTACAATTACATGGGCAGGATAATGCGTACATTTCTTACCAAGCATTGCAGCCTCCTCCTTTGTTTACCCTTCACGTCCCTTCCCAGCCTCCCCCCTCCCTCCCCAATCCCAATCCTTCTCCTTCCCCCCTCTCCCCCCCCCCCCCCCCCCCGCACCGACGTTGTAAAGCTAGTTTTGGACATGACAACTTGTACTTCTCATTGTTGCAACAGGTCCACCTGTATCCTTAAACAACTGGTTTTTCCCCATTTCCTCCACAAGTTATACTGACATCAAATATAGTGAAAGCAGGGTTTATACTGTGGGGGAGGGGCATACAAAGCAACAAAGAAATAATCTTATAAATGTGTTTTAAACAATAGCATTAAAGAAAAAAACATTTGAATATATATCTTAGGGTTCATTTCCCTAACATCAACTTATCTGACCTTTTCTGCTTGACTCAGACATATACTAGTTATTGCAAATAAGGGAAACCATGAGACCTATGTTTCTTTGGGCCTGGCTTACTTCATTTAACATAATTTTTTCCAAGTCTTTCCATTTCCTAACAAATGGGGCAATGTCATTCTTTTTGATGGAGGCATAGAATTCCATTGTGTATATATACCACATTTTCTTGATCCATTCATCTACTGAGGGGCATTTGGGTTGGTTCCATATCTTAGCTATAGTAAATAATACTGCAGTAAACATAGTTGTGCTGATAGCTTTAGTGTGGTCTTGTTTGTAAACATTTGGGTAAATGCCCCAAAGTGGGATTGCTGGGTCATAGGGGAGTTCTATGTGAAGTCTTTTGAGGAACCTCCATACTGCTTTCCAAAGTGGTTGAACAAGTTTACATTCCCACCAACAATGAAGTAAGGTTCCTTTCTGTCCACATCCCCTCCAGCATCTGTTGTTGTTAGAGTTCTTGATTTTTGCCGTTCTAACTGGGGTGAGGTGATATCTCAATGTTGTTTTGATTTGCATTTCTTTTATGGCTAGGGATGTTGAACATTTCTTCATGTGTCTATTGGCCATCCTTCTTTCTTCTTCAGAGAAGTTTCTCTTTAAGTCTTTTGCCCACTTATTTATTGGGCAGTTGTTTCTTTGAGGATTTGTCATTGGGGGGTTTAATTTTTTGAGTTCCAAGTATATTTTAGATATGAGACCCTTGTCCGTTGTATGGCTAGTAAAGATCTTCTCCCAATCTGTGGGCTTTCTATTGATCTTGCTAGCTATGTCATTTGCCCTGCAGAAGCTCTGCAACTTCATGCAATCCCATTTGTCCAACCTTTCTTTGATTTGTTGTGTTTCCGGGTATCTATTCAGAAAATTTTGGCCTGAGCCAAGGAGACCTAGGGTTTCTCCTATTCCATCCTGTAATGTTTTCAGAGTGTCTGCTTTGACTTCAAGGTCTTTGATCCATTTGGAGTTGATTCTGGTGCAGGGTGATATATAAGGATCTAGCTTAAGTTTTCTACATGTAGTTAACCAGTTTTGCCAGCACCATTTACTGAAGAGGCTGTCTTTCTTCCATTCTATTGTTTTAACTCCCTTATCAAAGATTAGATGGCTATAGGTCTGTAGGTTCATTTCTGGGTTTTCAATTCTATTCCATTGGTCCTGAGGTCTGTTCTTATGCCAATACCAAGCTGTTTTGATTACTATGGCTTTATAGTAGAGTTTGAAGTTTGGTATTGATATTCCTCCAGCAGTGTTCTTTCCATTGAGGAGTGTTTTTGCTATTTGGGGTCTTTTATTGTTCCATATGAATTTTTGGATTGCGTCTTCTATTTCCTTGAAGAATGAGGTTGGAATTTTGATAGGTATTGCGTTGAATTTGTAGATAGCCTTGGGAAGTATTGCCATTTTCACGATGTTAATCTTTCCAATCCAGGAGCATGGGAGGTTTTGCCGTTTTTTAAGTTCTGTGTTGATTTCCTTTTTTAAGATTTTAAAGTTTTCATCATAGAGGTCCTTCACTTCTTTAGTTAAGTTAATTCCTAGGTATTTTATTTTTTGTGGGGCTATTACAAATGGAGTTGCTTTCCTAATTTCAGCCACACTTTTCTCATTGTTGGCATACAGAAAAGCCATTGATTTTTGGGGGTTAATTTTATAACCTGCTACTTTGCCAAAGTTTTGAATCAGCTTGAGTAATTTGGGAGTGGAGTCTATGGGATTCTTTAAATACAAGATCATGTCATCTGCAAAGAGGGAGAGTTTTATTTCTTCTTTCCCTATTTGGATCCCCTTTATGTCTGCATCTTGTCTTATTGCTGTAGCTAGGCATTCTAATACTAGATTGAAGAGAAGTGGAGAGAGTGGGCATCCTTGTCTTGTTCCTGAGTTAAGAGGAAATGGCTTTAGTTTTTCACCATTGAGTATAATGCTGGCTGTAGGTTTGTCATATACAGCCTTTATTGTATTGAGGAATGTTCCATGGATTCCTAATTTTTCCAAAACCTTCATCATAAAGGGGTGTTGGATCTTGTCGAATTCTTTTTTTGCATCTATTGAGATAACCATGTGGTTCTTATTCTTGCTCCTGTTGATGTGATGAATAATATTAATTGATTTGCGTATATTGAACCAGCTTTGCATCCCTGAAATGAATCCTGTTTGATCATGGTGTATGATTTTTTGGATGAATTGTTGAAGTCGATTGGCCAAAATTTTGTTGAGAAGTTTTACATCAATGTTCATCAAAGAAATGGGTCTATAGTTCTCTTTCTTTGATGAGTCCCTGTCTGGTTTTGGGATGAGGGTTATGATGGCTTCATAGAATGTGTTCGGTAGTGAGCTTTCTCTTTCAATTTCATTGAAGAGTTGGAGAATTATTGTTTAACTTTAAATCCTTCTGAAGCCTGAGCTTTTAGCCCTTTCTTGTTTTTCAATGTAATCTTTATATTTATCAACCAGTTTTCCATCTGAATGAACATCAACTTCCCCTAATGGGCTCTATGCTGCTCTGTCTCAAGGGCAAGAGCCTCATTGTCATTCCTTAACAGATGTCAGGCTGCATAACAGTGAGTTGGAATATTTTACTTGGAAGAACCCGAAAAAGACTAAAAATTCAGAAGAGAATCTCACATTGCTATTCTCTAGATTGTGTTTCACAGCCTTTATAATCTGTATATATGTTTATTTTGAAATTAGTAAATACTGAGTGTTCATTTATTCCTCTTTCTGCAATTTTAAAAACTCTTCAGTGACCATCTGCTTTGCTCCATTCACATCCTGTTCTCAAACCTGCAAGTATAAAAGTGAAGGAAAACACAATTTTCTCTAGTGAAATTTCAGTCTAGTGATAGAGGCATAAACTTTATGCCTGTGGTTATATATGTTTAGCACAAAGCCCATATGACAGCCTTCTCATGACCTTATACATATTTAAAAATTCACAATGTGAAATGGATTGCATGCACACTTGTACATGTGTGCTCTGTGTGTGTATATGTCTGTGTATGTGTGTGTCTTGAAGATATTGCTTGACCGTATCTATATTGTTTTTAACTTGAGAAATTCTAATGGAGTCATTAATGTATTCCAATTACTTGCGTACTTTTTGTTTAAAGGTCCAAATTGTACTTTTAAAAATTTCTTAGGCCAGCCTATGTCCCAATTATTCTAGTCTGCCATTGGGTTGTGAGACTAGCCATAAATAATATACAAATATTTATCATTATTCTGTCCTAATAAAACTTTTGTATTGATAAAAATAATTTATAATTAACTAATATGAATGCTGCATGTTGTAAAATACTATCTTTCTTTTGGATTTCTTTTTTACTTATTCATGTTTTTGCCATTTCAACATTTAATAACCTTTCTGGTCTCACAGAACATGTAAAAATCTGGAAATAGCTAGGACTTGACAGAGAGCCAGTTTGCCAACTTCTAGCCTTTTCACTAAACAGTAATTGGAGATTATACCTGACACAGTACAGTATTAGAGATTCAAGAATAATGATATAATTCTCCTACTAGGAGCACACAGACCAATTAGAGTAAATTTAAGAAAACAATTAACTAATGTTAGTAAAATTACATGTAATCAAGCATCAAGAGAATCTTCATTTAGGTTTGATACAGATGTGAACAGTGTACACTGTTGTTCACATTTGTAGCGAATATCAGAGAAACACATTTTGATTCTGTGTAGAAGAATTAGCTTTATTAGGCTATTGTTCATAAACTCAATTGAACTTTCGGGAAAAGGAAGAGATTTGATTATGCAAATGTCCTCTTATCTAAGGGGAATACTTTGCATGACATCCAGTAGATGCTTGCAACTGTGCTTTTTCCTGTATCTATCAACTAGTGTTAATTAAATATTAAAACAATATCAATAAGTAGGATGATTATAATATGTGAAAATGGTATTTAAGCCTTATAAATTATTTTCTGAATTTTCCATTTAATTGTTTTTTGATTGCAGTAGATTAAAGGTATCTGACCCTGAAGAATGCAGAGCATTCTTTTGGAAAAGGGATTACTGTAGGACTGAAACTTATTTTTAGAATAAGTGCATAAGTAAGATTGATAATGAAATGGCATTACAGTGCATTCCTCCACTTGTCCAATTTTAATATATGGCATTAAATTATTTCAGAAGTAAAAAGAAAATATTAAAAAGAAAATTTAGTTTAAGTATATTTAATATATTCATGGATGGGGATATGTTTTTGCCTTTGTCTGACCAGGCAGCAGTGAGATGGAGATATGGAAGTGGCTGATATTTTAAGGGCAGATGTACTCAGTATGGAATAATTTGTGCTTTTTCAAATAGTTTCTTTTTAGTGAGCTCGTTTCTTCCAGAAATTCTTATCATTTTCAATCTAATGATATCAAGATCTTTAATGTATATATGTGTGTGTTTATGTGTTGCTTGTGTATTTGAAGTAAAGATGAGATTTCCAGTAATTCAACATCTGTTGTGTAGTGAGTGATACAATTTCTGCTTGTTCTCCATTTCTTTTCCTTCCAATTGAGTTATAAATCGATGAAGGGATTACAGTTTATAACTTAGATACTTAAATTAACTGATAATATATCAGTGAGATTTCAACATGTAAACTTAGTACTCCAGCTGTCAAATTACCTTAAAAACTAATATTGTTCTACTAATATGAACTAAGAAAAACAATACATTCTCGAATTTATCTATTAAAATGTAGAAATGATTATATATTCCTTGCTTTCTTTTTCTCTGAATGACTTGCTTTCTTTTTGGTTAGATTTTCATCCTTATTGGCATGTAGCCTATTTGCAGGTCAATTATCTATGGGTTTATGTTCCTCAAATGTAACAAAATATAAATATCCAGTTAATGGCAAATGAAATAAATAAAATAAAAATTGAACTATATATAATAAAAAAAACGACATATTTACCAAAGCCAGATATGTTGGTAGAAAAATTTCTCAGTTGAATTGATTGAAAAGTAACCCAGCAGATGTTCGTGGTCTGCATAGGAATTCTGGGTATTATGTAGTAAGCACTTACTCACAGCATCCTAACATGTAAATCAATTAAAGACATCTATTACTTTTAGGCTTTATGAGTTTTAGTCAGCACTTTAAAATGTAGCAAATTAATGTCTACTTGACTGTGGTAGGCAGAAACCTTAAGGATGTTCCCTACCCTAGTTATTCAGTCAAACATAGACACTGCTGTTAAGGAACTTCATAAGTTTGTCTAAATGACTAATCTGCTGATCTTAAAACAGGAGTATTATCCTGGAATATTCATCTTGGCCCTACATATAACATGATTTCTTAAAAGCAGAAGATGTCATTCATTATCAGAGAGATATACTCTGAAGTCTTGACTTCAATTGTGGCTTTGGAGATGGGGGAAAAAAGAGACCATAAGATACAGATGTGGGCACCTTCAGAAGAGGAACATCATGTGTTAATAATTAACAAAGGAATAAGGACTTCAGTCTTAACAGCTGCAGAGAAGTGAATTCTGTCCACAACCTGAATAATTTGAAAGTGGATTTATCCATTCAGAAAAAGTCCAGCCTGCCAATATGTTAACCTTGTCCTTTTGAACATTAAGCAAAGATTCACACAGTTACACTGTTCTTGGTATTGGGTCCTACAGAAACTATGAAACAATACATTTGTGTTGGCTTATCCACTAATTGTGCAATAATTTGTTATGGCAGCAATGAAAATGAATACTGAAATTTCCAAAGTTTTCATGAAAAGTAACTTTTGTAATTTCTTGATGTCCATTCATGCTTATAATTGAATTTTCAACATTTAAATATCTTTTTACTTAGTAATGTAGAAAAAATTCTCTATTTAAAAGCTAGCATGATATAGATTCGTGACTATGAGCAGTAATTAGTAGCATACTTTGGTAACAAATCTCTATGATTTCTTTTTTTCTCTTTTACATAGTCTTAATTCCTCTAGTTGCTCATGTTTGCTTTTATTTTTCATTCTTTAGGACATTAAAGCCACTTATGTTCTAGCTTGTATAATTTTGATGAACTCAACTTTATTTTTCACCCATATATCCATCCACCTATATTTATTTACCTGTTTTACTTTTGTATGTATTTGATTCCTCAACTTTGGCATTAGTGACCTGTAGCTTGGCAAGGATGGTTGCTGTGGCTTTCTCTGCAGTGGTGAACTGCACTTGTATTGTCCACTTTGAATTGTAGATTAAGCCAGGTGGGAGTACTTCAAACCTCTGTACCTCTCTGGTCAGCATCATTTTCTTTATTGTCCTCGGGAAATTCCTCTGTCTCCTGGCCTCCTCAGGGATTTCCTGACCTGCCATTCAAAGCACCATGACTTGAAGAGAAGTCATGATGAACTTCCTGTTCTTACTCTTCCTTGACTTTCCAGGCATATCTGCAAATTTTACACTAACACATTACTTTTTCCCTTTAGTGTCGTCTCAATCATTTTCATTCTGGTGCATAAATCAATCCTCATTTTATTTATTTGACCTCTCAGTGCCACTGTTCTCAATACTACCATCAGGCATAACTTTTGATTTATTTATTTATTATTACCATAAAGGTGATATACAGATGGTTTATATTTATTTAAGTCAGATAAAGAGTATATTTCTTTCTGGACAATATCACCCCTTTCCTTGCTCTCTCCCAGTTTTTCTCTCCCATTCCCACCTACAAGTTGTATAGTTCATTTTTCACACAGTATCTAATGAGTATCACTGCTGCATTTGTTCACCTTTGTCTCTCCATTTCTTTTTTTTAAATTTTACTTTATTGTAAAGATGCTGTACAGAGGGGTTACAATTACACGAGTAAGGTAATGAGTACATTTCTTGTCGAACATTGTTAGCCCCTCCTTTGTTTTTCTCCTACTATCCCTTCCCTCCCTCACTCCCCCCACTTCTTCCCCTCTAGAAATGATAGAGTTCATTTCCAACATAGTGTCTTATGAGTATCATTGTTGCAATGGATCATCCTGTGTCCTTGCTTCAGCATTTGGTTATTCCCCTTCCCCTCCCCAAATTAGAAAAATGTATATATAAAATGCCGCATACCAAAATCAAATACAGTGACAATAGGAGATATACCATAGGGGGAAGAACATACAAAAGAATTTAAAAAAATCACATAGTACATTAAAAACAACAATTAAGAAAAACATCTTGTGTCCATATCTTGGGGTTCATTTTGTTTAGCATCATCTTATATGGTCATATGTACATGGCTTTGACCTTTTCTGCTCATCTGATAAGACTATCCTAGATATATACTAATTATTGCAAATAAGGGAAACCATGGGACCTCTATTTTTGGGGTCTGGCTTACTTCACTTAATATGGTTTTTTCCAAGTCTTTCATTTTCTTAACAAATGGGTGGTGTCATTCTTTCTGATGGGAGCATAGAATTCCACTGTGTGTGTGTGTGTGTGTGTGTATGTGTGTGTGTGTGTGTGTGTGTGTGTGTGTGTGTGTTTATACACACACCACATTTTCTTGATCCATTCATCTACTGAGGGGCATCTGGGTTAGTTCCATATCTTAGCTATAGTGAACAACGCTGCAATAAACATAGTTGTGCTGGTAGCTTTAGTATGGCCTTGTTTGTGATCATTTGGGTAAATGCCCAGAAGTAGATTGCTGGGTCATAGGGGAACTCTATGTGGAGTCTTTTGAGAAACCTCCATACTGCTTTCCAGAGTGGTTGAACAAGTTTACACTCCCACCAACAGTGCAGTAGGGTTCCCTTTTAGCTACATCCTCTCCACAGCAACTGTTGTTATTAGAGATTTTGATGATAGCCATTCTAACTGGAGTGAGTTAGAATATTAATGTGGTTTTGATTTCCATTTCTTTTATGGCCAGAGACATTGAGCATTTCTTCATGTATCTATTGGCCATTCTTTTTTTTAATTTAAAATTTTTTTAACTTATTTTATTATTTTATTGTGAAAATATTGTAAAGAGGGGATACAATTACATGGGCAAGATAATGAGTACATTTCTTATCAAGCATTGTAGCCTCCTCCTTTGTTTCCCCTTCCATCCCTTCCCATCCTCCCCCCCCCTCAAAGTTGTAAAGTTTGTTTTCCACATAACGACTTGTACATCTCATTGTTGCAATGGGTCCACCTGTATCCCTATTTAAACGATTTGTTTTTCTCCTTCCCCTCCACAAATTATAATAACATCAAATACAGTGAAAGCAGGGGTTATACTGTGGGGGAGGGACATACAAAGCAACAAAGAAATAATCTTATAAATGTGTTTTAAACAATAGCATTAAAGAAAAAACATTTGAATATATATCTTAGGGTTCATTTCCCTAACATCAACTTATCTGACCTTTTCTGCTTGACTCAGACATATACTAGTTATTGCAAATAAGGGAAACCATGAGACCTATGTTTCTTTGGGCCTGGCTTACTTCATTTAACATAATTTTTTCCAAGTCTTTCCATTTCCTAACAAATGGGGCAATGTCATTCTTTCTGATGGAGGCATAGAATTCCATTGTGTATATATACCACATTTTCTTGATCCATTCATCTACTGAGGGGCATTTGGGTTGGTTCCATATCTTAGCTATAGTAAATAATACTGCAGTAAACATAGTTGTGCTGATAGCTTTAGTGTGGTCTTGTTTGTGAACATTTGGGTAAATGCCCAAAAGTGGGATTGCTGGGTCTTTAGCCCACTTATTAATTGGATGGTTGTTTCTTTGAGGATTTGTTTTTGGGGGATTTAATTTTTTCAGTTCTAAGTATATTTTCAGATATGAGACCCTTGTCCATTGTACGGCTAGTGAAGATCTTTTCCCAATCCATGGGCTTTCTATTGATCTTGCTTGCTATGTCCTTTGCCATGCAGAAGCTCTGAAGTTTCACGCAATCCCATTTGTCCAACCTTTCTTTGATTTGTTGTGTTTCTGGGTCTTTGTTAAGAATATTTCAGCCTGTGCCAAGGAGACCTAGAGTTTCTCTTATTCCTTCCTGTGATATTTTCAGGGTATCTGCTTTGACTTCGAGGTCTTTGATGCATTTGGAGTTGATCTGGTACAGGGTGATATATAAGGATCTAACTTTAGTTTTCTACAGGTGTTTATCCAATTTTTCCAGCACCATGTGCTGAAGAGGCTTTCTTCCATTCTATTTTTTGGCTCCTTTATCGAAGATTAGGTGGCTATAGGTCTGTAGGTTCATTTCTGGGTCTTCAGTTCTGTTCCCTTGGTCCTTAGGTCTTTTCTTGTGCCAGTACCAAGCTGTTTTGATTACTATGGCTTAGTAGTAGAGTTTGAAGTTGTCCCTCCATTTCTGTGTCCCTCCATACCCACCCAAAGACAGATCAACAAACAAATAAGATGAAATGAAATGAAAACATAAACAGCAACAAAGAAAAAACAATTTTTGTTTCTACTTCCTGGAGTTCATTTTTGATTAATACTATTTTGTATGGTCAGATACACATGTCTATGTGACCCTTTCCTAAATTTATCTTGATCTGTGACTTCAAGAGATTCATCAGCTTCACTGATACTGGAAACATCATCATTATAACACCATGGAACAAGGTCAGGACGTTATACCATATATTCAGCTTGCCTACAGGGGCAAAGATCTAGAGTAAAGCCTTCTTTGTAGACATACATCTGTAAACTTTGGTGATGAAGTAGCCAGGTATAAGACCAGAAAGTTTTCTGTCAGATAGAAACTATGAAACACCATTTCCAAGGAAAGGAAAAATAAAAAATTGTTCAAGTTGTTGGTCCATAGGCTGAGGTTTTCTTAAGGAAGGTGACTTGTGACCAGGAAGGGGAATGCCCTGGAAGGAGCTGGTGGAAGGAGCAGGCATGTATCTGGTATCTCTACTTCTTCATGCTGAGTATCTTTGACTCAGTTGAGCCCTCCTTTTTTATATGCTACTTCTAGCTTCATCAATTCCTGGTAACTATCTGGTTTCACTTTTCATGAAGTTATAGAATACATTGGAATTTCACATAACATTTTCTGTTACTATCTCTTTTAACTGTGGCTGTTATACTGGGTTAAACTCCATTTCATCCCATTCTACAGGTCTTGAATAATCTGTTTAGGATCTTTCTTCTTCAAAATTGCAGCTTGTAGTATCATACATTATTTTTCTGTTCTTCTTTCATTCTCTTCTCAGGTTTTCTTTCAGGATTGGTCCATAAGGTTCAAAAACTTTATACTCTTAATGGATGATGGTTATCTTGGATCCATGAAAATCTGTATGGTTTACTTTTTCTTTTAAAGAAGAGAAGATAAACTGTACTGTTGAACTCCCAAGAGTTTGAGAACAGAAATAAGGCAATATATAGATCTTCATCTCAATCTTTCAGTCAACTACTCAGATCCTGTCATTATGACATACACACTGTTCCAGGGTGATAATTTTCAAAATAGATGTGGGCCAAGAGACCAGACTGACTTAAAAAACACTATCTTATGGTTTTAATGGAGATTTAGCTGTTTCTTAATCTGCATTTCTCTATGTATCCGTAGATCTTTGACTGCTTTCTAAAACAGTTGAAAAGTTGATTCAGTTTTGCCAGTTTCTCAAAATGATTTTTGGAAAAGATTTAGAGGTCTTTACTCTGTGACTTTCATTGACATACCTTCATATTTTGTTATATGTTTTATGATCATAAAAAGTGAACCCCTCACTCCCACCATTGTCACCGAAGCAAGATATATGGTTGCATTCACAGAGAACTCGCTAGCAATTTTAGGGATTTTTTTATTTGAGGATATCTTTTAGGTGGTAAAGATTTCATAAAAACATTTAGTGGTTAATAATGGTTGTTGGTATAATGAAAAAGCATGAAATAAAAGCAATGTCTTTATGGGAACAACATATACAGGGAACAAATATAAATTTCAATTTGAAAGAGTTTACACATAGGATTGTTATTTCTTTTCTAAACTAAGTCATATTTCTGTCTAGGAAAAACACACTTTTCTCTTTTTTTTTAGAAAGCTTAGTAGTTTAACCTCTGTTTGCTTCAGGGTTGATCCTTGTTTTGATTATCTGTTTCTGGAACAAAGGTTTCTTCCTTTTGGAAATCTTTCTGAGAAGAGATATTATTTCAGTGTTAAAATGCCTACCTTTTTGAGTTCCTTTCAGACAGTTGGTAGCATGCAATAGGATTTATGTTTCTCCTACTCACATTTAGTCTCATCTCTCACTCAGAATTTGGGAAATAAAGGAAATGCAAATCTGTTTATCAATAATTGAGCAAAGTGAAACTGAATACTCTACTGTATTTTGCCTTAGGATCAAAGTTGGATAGAATAGGTCCACCAACATGTTGCTGAATGTAACTTCCAAAACTATTTGTGACCTTCATTACATATATACTATAATATATTTATGTATAATGTAACATATATTTTTCTCAGTCATGGGGCTTGAACTCTGGGCCTGGGCGGCGTCCCTGAGCTCTTCAGTTCAAGGCAAGTGCTGTACCACTTGAACTACCACAGCACCACTTCTGGTTTTCTGGTGGTTAATTGGAGCTAAGACTTTCCTGCCTGGGCTGGCTTTGAACCACAATCCTCAGATCTCAGCCTCCTGAGTAGCTAGGATTACAGGCATGAGGTACTCGCGCCTGGCTTACTTTTATATTTTATGTATTTCATTTTTGTGTCATCCAGATTTTATTCCAACACTTACTCAGTGTTGGAGTAATAAAAAAAAAGAACTTAACTTTTTTTGTTTTTGTTTTTTTTTTTGTCATGGGGCCTGAACTCTGGGCCTGGGTGCTGTCCCTCAGTTCTTCAGCTCAAGACTAGTGCTCCTTACAGTTTTTTACTGAGAAAAAAAATTAGTACTGTGCATAAAGTTATGATAGTTATGTTTTTATTTTTTCATTTTAATAATTAACACTTTAGCAGGAGATGGTTTTAAATGTGTTTGAAATACATGCCCTGAATTGCTTTCTTGCATTTAGGTACAGAATGGGAATTTATGGCCAAGCCCCACCAAAAAATAAATAAAGCAAATTGAAATGGGGATGGTATAAAGAGTAATAGGAAATATGATCATACTGCTACTGCCACTAATGTATGTATATGCTTATGTGTGGGTTGTGTGTGCATATGTATGCTGTATGTGCACATGTGTGTAATAGAAGCATAATAGGCTGCTTTACATAGTAAGAGATATGTGTGGGGAGAATATTGGATGTGTATTTTATTATCCAAAAGCTTTGTATTTTCTTGATGATTAGAGGAAAGAGGGTTGGATAGTGAAATAAATATATGGGAAAGTTGAGGTGTTAAAAATTTCCCTTTTTTATATGGATAAGTAACAACATCATTGGGAAACAAGAAAACCTTCTCTATTGTGTTATTCTTCTCTAAGAAAATAACCCACCTGTAAGTTCAATTTTATACTCATACTATAAGATGTAGAGTCAAATATAATGTAATACTTAAAACAAAAATGAAAATATCTTACAGTTGTCACCAAGTTTGAAATAAAGGCAGAAAACAGATATTGTTATTGGGTATATATATTTAATGCTATTTACTCCTCCTCTTCCTGATGCTCTTCCTCTTCTTATACTTTTCCTGCTTACTTTGGTGTTCCTTGAGATCAAATAATTTCAAGGTTGCTTCAGAATTTATTTAAAACTAAAAGTGGACCCTAGCCTGTCACCATGTACTAACATCAAAATGGATTAAAGACCTTAACATCAAACCTGAAACTCTGAAACTATTGCAGGACAGAGTAGGAGAGACACTTGAACTTACAGGCACAGGCAGAACTTCCTGAACAAAGTCCCAGGGTGACAACAAATTGGAGAAAGATTTGACAAATTGGACTACCTTAAAATAGTGTCATCTTTACAGAAAGTAGCTGTTGCACTGGGAGGATGGGCAATCCCTTCTTTCTGGTGCTCTGGTGGCTCTTGAAATGCTACTTGAATTGACCCTTAGGTGTATGCTTATAGAGCCTACCTGATATTTGAAAGAAAGCATGGTCCAATCCAAAGTGTTATATCAAGTGTGCTAATTTAACCAGAGTGATTCACAGATGACTTCTTTAATAAATAAACTCTTTTCCTATTAAAAAAAAATGGGGGGAGGGCTGGGAAGTGGCTCAGTGGTAGAGTGCTTGCCTTGCATTCATGAGGCCCTGGGTTTAATTCCTCAATACCACATAAGCAGAAAAAGTCAGAAGTGGTGCTGTGGCTCAAGTGGTAGAGCACTAGCCTTGAGCTGAAGAGCTGAGGGACAGCGCCCAGGCCCAGACTTCAGGCCCCACGACCGACTAAATAAATAAATAAATAAAAATAAAAAGTTTCTGCACAGCTAAAGACATAGCTACCAAACTAGAAAGACCTCCAACTAATTGGGAAAAATATTTACCAGGAATATATCATACAAGGGCCTAATATTCATTATATACACGGAACTCAAGAAACGAATCCTTCCCAAATTTAACAAACCAAACATTAAATGGGCGAGGAGGATAAAGAGAGACTTCTCAGAAGAAGAGATAAAAATGGTTAAGGAAAGGCAAATAAAAACAACCCTGAGATATCACCTTACTCTAATCAGAGTGGCCCACTATCTAAATTCAGACAACATATGCTGACAGGGATGTGGAGAATAAGGAACCCTACTGCGTTGCTGGTGGGAATGTACACTCATACAGCCACTTTGGAAAACAGTCTGGAAGTACCTCTGAAAGCTAAATATAGACCTCCCCTATGGCCCAGCCATACTACTCCTAGACATCTACCCTGAGCAACAGGAACCAGAATACAAGGACACATGGACCTCCATGTTCATTGCAGCACTGTTCACAATAGCCAAGATATGAAAACAACACAGATGTCCCACTACTGATCAATGGATCCAAAAATTGTGGTATCTATTTACAATGGAATATTATGCAGCCATTAGAAATGAAAATGGATAGAATGCAGGGAAATGGATAGAACTAGAAACAATCACTTTGAGTGAGGTAAGCCAAGAATGGAGAGACAAACGGCACATGGTCTCCCTGATATCTGAATGTTAAATTCAAAATGCAAGGAGATATGACAAAGTAAACAGGACTCAAGAAACAAAGAACCTCCACTCAATTTGTCTTATCATTTCTAAATGATTCCATGTCCTTGACCAGATATATGATATATGATATCTATATCTCTCTCTCTCTCTCTCTCTCTCTCTCTATATATATATATATGCACATCTGAGGGAAGCTAGGAGGAGGGCACAAAATCAGAGGGAAATGGGAAAATATACAATAGAAGGGCCCATCAGCTACACTGGATGTTGATGAAAATGAACTAAGCAACACAAGGGCAGCAATGGGAGGGAAGGAATGAGAGGGAAAGAGGGAACAGCTTACACTAAACAAAAGGAAAGAAGTGTACATATCACCCAATGTGAAAGAAATAGTTGTCAAAGCTCATAGAATTCACAAACATTATAGACCATGATAATGACAATTTGCCTTGTGAAGGTTAAAATGTATTTGTGACTTTAACTAAGTATCACTATCCCACAATACTGTGCAATTAGTAAAATTTATATAATCACTTAATCTCAATAAAATTTATTTTAAAAAGAATTTTTTGTTTATTTTGGTGGGGCTTAGACTACCCAAAGGTTCTGCACCTAGCAGCTTGCATATATTATACAAGCACTCTATGATTGAGCAACATCCCCATCTCTATCTCCAAATTAAGTTCTACTTTCTTCTCTAACCTGATTAACTCCTATTTAATATTTGACAAAAATGACATCGTTTATTAAATGTTCTGATATTTAAATAATTTATTGTGTAATTGGATCTATCTCAAATATTGCTTTGTTATTTAAAATGTAATGCATCAGATTCCATTTTTAAGATAAAACTTTTTGAAAAACATTGATTTAGTAATGTCACTGAAATCTATTTTCCTGCATGCCTCCTGGATGTTCTTTTAATAACATATATTTATAAATAGCAATTTAAAGTTTGTTAAATGCTGTTACTATTTGATATCATATTCAGATTGGTTAGTATATTTATTTGATAATTTTTGTTCATTATTTGTTTACCCACTGCTAGAGCAAACTAATGACCATCCACTTGTTCCACTGTTCTACCAGCTCCTTACCTAAATTATATTTATATAATATTTCTGAGGAGTATAATCTTCATACAAGTGATTTCAATTATGCATCTGACTACATCTATGAACTGTTATTCATGTCACTGCTTTCTCTTTAATTAGGGTGCAATTTTGTAATAAGAGTGAGGAAAAAGTTTATTATATTTTTAAATTTTACTATTGGTTCTTATGATGTGATGATTAGATCTGATTTCTAATCTGACTTTAAAGTTTCATTGAATAATTTGGGTAGATAGGTTGTCATAACTGTTATCAGTATCACTTCTTCTCATTTCATGCTTTTTAGCAAGCAGCAATATGCCAAACATAGTAGTAGAAAACAGTGGTTGTCAGATGATGTACTATAACTCTTGCTTGAAATCTATGAAAGCTCAAGAAATATTTAACATTTATTTTACAGGCTTCCAAATGGTTCCAATTACTGGCATAATCTGTATTACAGCAAGCAAGAGAACAACATTGCTCAGTGTTGTTTTACCTATTTCTGGGGAAAGCCACAACTATTTGGTTCAACCCCTTGAGCAAAAGCACAGTAAATACAGTCTTTGCAGATTTTTCACCGGAGTGCTTATTTTTGTAAGCAGTCCCAGTATCATGTTTTCCCTAGGTTAATGTCTTTCAGGGTTGTCAATTTTCTATCAGCTGTGAAACATTGGCTGTGGATTGTAGTGCATCATAATTATAGAGAGTACGATTCCAGTTAGTTATTTCAAGATGTAAAAACATTGGTTTAATTTTCCATTCTTTAAACAAACAAGCTATATTGACCCGTGTATATATGAGCCTGAATGGGCACTGGTACATACCTAGGGTGAGTTTTCTGGCACTCGTTCTGAATCTAACACGTTGACTTGTTCTCACAGCCTACTACCTCTCACTGGTATCCAGACTGGATTCTACTTCCTCAACTTTAAGGAGCAGAGTTTTTCTTCCAACAGATGATCAGCATGTTTGTAAGGTAGTTATTTTCAATCGCACACCATTTTGAAAACTTCGTTACATTTGAGAATTCCTTTATTATGATTATTTTGTTATTAATTGCTTTTCACAGATTACATTTTATGATTTCTTCAGTCACCCAAGTGGCAAACTGCTGGTAGGTCTTCAGACTAGGCGTGGTGGTCCTGTTCAACACATATGGCAAAACACAGCTGTGTTACAAGATCAATGGAAGAGAAATGTCATCACAATCCAGAGCTCACAGAGATTTCAGGTATGCACATTAGACTCACTATGTCTTTGCTATTTGATAGGCAACGTGAAAAGAGCCATTATCTTTTTTTTTTTTTTTCTGGTTGTGGGCCTTGAACTCAGGGCTTGGGCATTGCCCCTGAGCTCTTTTGCTCAAGACTAGCCCCCTACCACTTTGAGCTAAGCTCCACTTCCAGTTTGCTGGTGGTCATTTGGAAATAAGAGCCTCAGGTTGTTTTTAATGTACTATGTGATTTCTTTTCTCTTTTGTGTCTTTTTTCCCCCCTATGGTTTATCCTCTGTTGTCACTGTATTTGTTTTTGGTACCCTGGGTATTATATGTACATTTATCAGAATTAGGGAAGGGAAGGGGAACAAAAAATGGGACAGTGGACAAAGGGGGAACCAGTACAACAGTATATTCACAAAACAATCTGTTGGAAATGATCTGTACAACTTGGGAGGGGATAGGAAGGGGAAAGGTAGGAAGAAAATGAGGGAGGGTATAGCAAGTTTGATGAGAAATGTAATTATAACCCCTACATACATCATCTTGACAATAAAATTTTAAAAATTATTAAAAAAGAAAGAAAAAAACAGTTTCAGGGACTTTTCCTGCCTGGGCTGGTTTTAAACTGCTATCTTCCGGTTTCAGATTTCAGCTGTGAGCCACCAGCACCTGCCAACAGCTATATATTTAATACAGATAAATTAAAAGTCAAGTGGCTAATTCATTTCCAGAGACCAAGGGGTTTCCAGTATACTCAAATACTGAAAGAGGACAGTCCTGGGCATATTTAGATGGGTGGTCACTCTAAAAGGCACATTTATAACAAAGTTTTGAATTATAAAATAAAGTTGATATGTTCTAAGGTAGATTGATGTATGACACTCTACTTTGACCTAAATTTCTTGAGCCTTTCTTCCTCTTTATTTATTTATTTATTTATTTTATAAAATGGTGGGGGTATTTTTGTTTTGTTTTGGATTTTTTGGGTCCAGTTGTGGGGCCTGAACTCTGGGCCTGGGCGCTGTCCCTCAGCTCAAGGCTAGCACTCTACTACTTGAGCCACAGCGCCACTTCCAGCTTTTTTTTTTTTTTTTTTTGCTTATGTGGTGCTGAGAAATTGAACTCAGGGCCTCATGCATGCAAGGCAAGTGCTCTACCACTGAGCCACCTTCCCAGCCCCTTCCTCTTTATTTTTTAAAGCATCTTCTTTATGTTCATTTACTTACCCTAAGAATCATATTTATTCCCAATTTTGCTCGTACTTTTGAAAGAAGAGGATAATGTTGGATAATGAGGTGACTATTTGATTTAAATACTAATTCCAAAGGCTACTGAAATAATTGTCATATTCATCTCACAGTTAGATTAAAATCAACATAGCTTTTATTTTTTTTGAAATTGCAAACCTATAAAAGATGAACTTATTTATGCACCTAATAAAACTTATGCAGTGTAGAAATTATTCTAATGATTATTACAAGAGTTCTTGGGAAAGTACTACATATTTTTAACATTTGGAATAGCAAAGCAGTTTTTCTTTTCAGTTAAGAATGAGAGAAACTTAAAATATGTTATTCCTAATAAATTTACTTTCTAAATCTGGTTTGTGGAACAATTTAGTTCATCTATGATTATTTTATCATCTGTCATAATATAAAATCAGATTTATAAATTTGTTATGAAATAGTAAATCTGAAATGTGAGAAATTTAGCTCTTGATGAAATATGAGGAATGAATTTATTAGTTTTATCCTCAGCTATTTTGAATTAATAAGAAGGAAACAATGGACAGTAAGTTGGATCTCTGTTATAAAGGTTAAGTTATAAGATATAAGAATAAGTTATTTTCTTAATTGGTCTCATAAAATCACTATAATTTAAAATACTCAATCATTATTACACCAAGAGAATATCCAAAGATTAAAAAATATCATTTAGTTGATGCTTAAATGATAGACTTAAAGAAAATTATATAGTTAGAAATAGAATTCTGCAGTATGTCTTCATACTTTAATAATGATCATTGAAGGGAATCTTAAGTGCCCTGCATTAAAGTCATTCTTGCAGTGATTGATTCTTCTCTTCATTTCTTCCCTTTTTGATGGTACTGGCATTTGGACTCAGGACCTTGTGCTTGCTAAGAGAGTGCTTTATCACTTAAGTTAAAATGACTAGCTCTTCTGCCTTTAGCTTATTTTTTTTCAGATTGTCTTATACTTTTGTTTAGAGATAGCTTCCATATGAGGTTATGCTACTTTTGTCTCCTGAGTATGTGGAATCATAGACATGCCCTAAGAGTCCTAGTCAGTTATATTGAATAGCATCTTGTTGATGTTTTTTTGCCTTGGCTGGCCTTGAACTTTAATCCTTCCATCTCTGTCTCCTGCAGAGCTACAATTAACAAGCACTTGTCACTGTGCTAGACTCTTATTCTTTTGCTATAGAAAGACTTACTTGAGGTACTTGGGAGGCACACAGGAGGAAGTTCCTAGCACCATGTTAAGAGAAGCTGTTTGGCATATAAGGGAAGATCTTATTTGTTCCTCTGTCCTGCAGAAGTCTGTGGCTTTTGTGGAATGTGGTTTACAGAGTGAATTCTCCTGAGAGCCAATAGCTCTAGAGAAGTTTCTTCTATAGGTCTGTTTGGTATTTCTTTATTTCTTTTTTATTTATTTATTACTTATTTTTTCTTTTGGTGCCAGTCCTGGGCTTGAACTCAAGGCCTGGGCCCTGGCCCTGAGCCTCTTTGTGCTAAAGGCTAGTACTCTACTGTTTGAGCCACAGTAACACTTCCAGCTTTTTCTGAGTAGTTTATTGGAGATAAGAGTTTCAAAGACCTCTGTCCTTTGAACTATAAGCCTCAGATTTCAGCCTCCTGAGTAGCTAGTTTATAGCTGTGAGCCACTGGCACTGGCTTATCTGCATTTCTTATTAGCAAAACCTAATTGTACAAAGGGTTTAAATGTGAAACTTATAATATGTATTTAATATATTTGATCAAAATTACCCCATCTATATTACTCTTTCTTAACCAGCCTCCCTTCTCCCCACTCATTTTTAACATTTTTGTGGGTTTCATTGAACTCTTTTCTTCCCTCCCTCTTTCCTTCCCTCCCTCTTTCCTTCCCTTCCTCTTTCCTTCCCTTCCCTTCCCTTTCCTTTTTCCTTTTTGGCAGTACTAGGGCTTGTAATCAAGGCCTTGTGATGACTAGATAAGTGTTTGAGCTACACTACTTGTTCCTTTAAGAGAAATAGTGTCTTATTTTATCTGTGGGCTAGCTACACTTTGTTGGGACATCATTGTGCCAGCTATTGTGCTTCTCTATATTTTGGAATGACAGAAACAAGACACAATACCTAGCCACTAGTTAAGATGGAGTCTTGAAATTTTATTTTTGGTTGGTCATGGGCTTGAACTCTGGGCCTGGGTGCTTTCCCTCAGCTCTTCATCTCAAGATGAGCACATTACCACTTGAGCCACAGCGCCACTTCCTAGAGTCTTGAAACTTTTATGTCTGGGCTGGCCTAGACTCCTGGATCTCTTCCTCCCAAGAAGCTAGAATTATGGGCATGTGTCACTGCATTCATCTCAATCTGTCTTTTCCTAACAACAATAACACAATAAAACCAAGATTTCCTTCATGAAGATTGATCCACATTGACTAGGCTTCAAGGGTGAATTTGCTAGATTGTGTTCTCTCTCCATGATTGTATAAACTTGAGTATTAGGATACAAATCTTACCTATGTAGATGCTTTATTATTAATTATACATCTTTTCAATTGTAAAACATAGCCAATGCTAAAAGATGTTATCATTTCCAGCAGCTTCAATGCCTTTCTGCATCTAGCTATTGTGTCTTTAGGTCAGTCTCTTTAGTAGCATAACAGATTTGGATGTTGCAAAGCTGAGACCTACTGCCATCTGAAGGAACTAACGTCCTTGTTTCTCTAGTTTTATATTCCCAAGTATCATGAATTTTTTTGGTCTAAAAATGTGCAGTGAATAAATATAAACTTAGAATTCTAGTGCATGATATCTCCAGAGCAACATAGCTAGAGCTGATTTGGTGAGGTTATTCACTTGAGAGTCTTAAATACAGCTGTAGGTCCAACCAAAGTAGATGCTTGTGTAGTATATTAATTTACTTCTTCAGACTCTTTATTATTGATATAAAAGCAGTGCTTTTATCTTAAAGGCTTTGTAAAAATTAGCAAACTGTATGACCCTCTTGGGATCCTTCAATTATACCAATCTTTTGAAATTACAGGTAAGTTTTAGTTATGTCTCATCAGCAAGTAAGCAGATGTCTCTTCCTTTTGTTTTGTGGGCCACAGAGATGTGCTGTGCTTGTAAAATGACATCCATATCCAGTATCTTGTTCATGAAAATCTTTACTTTAAGTGAACGTTGTAATCAGTATCTTCTTCACACAGTCTCTGCTGCTTCATCAACTAACAAGCCTATGAGGATTATTCTATTTTCTGCTATTTCCCTTTAGTGCTGACTTCTGATATTTTAAGTCCATATGTATTTTCTTTAGAAATATCCAAATAGAGTGTTTCAGTCCCAGCTAGATCCCAGGTTAGTGTGGATTTTCAAGAAAGCCTCTGGTAGTCAAGTGCCACTGGCTAGCACCTGTAATTCTAGGTATCTAGGGGCTGAGATTGGGAAGATCATGGTCTGAGACCAGTCCCAGCATATATGTGAGAACTTTTTGACTTGATATTCATATATCATTCAAGCTACATAAGAAGATGATATTGGGAAGATTGTGGTTTTAGGCTAGCGAGGGAGAAAAGGCTAATGAGACTCTATCTCAATGGAAGAAGCTGGGTGGTGTGACATTCATCTGTAATCCCTACCTTGATGGGAAGCCTAAAGTAGGTTGATGATAGATAGTCCAATGGACAAAAAGCAAGAGGCTATCTCAGAAATAACCAGTGCACTGAGCTACACACACACACACACACACACACACACACGCACACACACACACACACACACACACACACACACACACACACACACACACACACACCAGGTGTATAATGGTAGAATACCTGCCTAGCAAGCTCAAAGTCCTGAGTTCAAACCCCAGTATTTTTTTAAAAAGAAATAAGGAAGAGGGGAAGAGAGTGAAAAGAAGGGAGAAATGATAATAAGGAAGATAGAAGAAAGGAAGGAATAAACCCCATGGAGCAGGATGTTAAGAAAGAGGCTTTGCCATTTTCATCTATAAATAAATCCATTGCTTAATAAAATTATAGTAAGCTAGTATCTGAGTATTCATTGCAACATGAAATTAATTACTAATAAAGGGGTTATCAATAAAGTTGGAAGGATTCCGGAAAATTTCTGAACATGCTTAAATAATAATAACTAGTACTTCCTATATGTAAAGAATTATATTTAGGCCAGGCACTGGTGGCTCATGCCTGTAATCCTAGCTATTCAGGAGGCTAAGATCTGAGGGTCGAGGTTCAAAGCCAGCCGGGGCACAAAAGACCGTGAGACTCATCTCCAATAAACAACTCAGAAAACCGGAAGTGATGCTGTGGCTCAAATGTTGAGTTGAGCACTAGCCTTGAGTTGAAGAGCTGAGGGACAGTGCCCAGGCCCAGAGGTCAAGCCCCACGACGGACAAAAAAAAAAAAAAACAAAAAAAAGAATTATAGTTAATTTTTTGCACACTTACTCTAATTGACCCTTCATCTGTGTCTGGTGTAGAAGATGGTTTATCTCATTGGTAATTATGACCTTTAAAAAGTGAAGTAACCCTACTAGATCTCATACCAGTTTAGAATCTAGGGTAGGTTTTAGGTATGAACTAAGCAGTAAGTTATAGTAGTTTTCTCTATCATGCTTAAGCACTAAAGGATTTGTAATGTGGAGGAAAAACTATCCCAATTTCCAGATTTGGTCAAATCTACTTTATGTGATTATTAAGTATTCTTTTAAGTCTTCTGTTAGATGAAAAATGATGTAATTGCATGATTTTGATTAATTACAATCACATTTAAAAACAAATATATGCAATAAAATTTAGTATTATTCTAAATTTTTAAGAAGGTAAAAAATAAAATGAACTGTAGATGCAAGAGAAATTTGATTCCAAGTTCAAATGAATCCTTCCCCACTTTACTTACCCTTTTATTTTTACAGCAATTAGTGAGCTGGCAGTAAGCATATCATACAGTATACTTTTCATGTTGAATGCTTGAATTTTTAAACTGAATGAGCCAGTGCCTGAATTGTAACATAGAGCAACATTTTTAATAGAAGCTTCTTTTTATTTCTTTGATATTTTATATTAGAAGTGCTAGGGAGTTCTCAGCAACTTCCTATTTGAAAATAGACATGAATAAAGATAAAGCATTGATAAAAAAGCATGTAAATTATATCTTCATCAAAAAAGTTCTGCCTTCATGCTTTTCAAGAGTGAGACATTTTAATGTTTTAATTTGGGGATATTTATTACATGATCACCTGTTAGGGTGAAGTCACTATTTTCTTTTTTAGTCTTTCAAAGGTTTATTGGGGAATAATTAATAATAATATACATGTTCTAACATGATACATGATTGTAAGAGTTTCTGGTCATGTAATTACTAATGTGATCTAAGTGGATTGCTGTCTGCTGTCTAGTTGCCATCACAGCTTCCTCTAACATTCAACCAACGGTCTTGAATGCTGACCCTTATCTCCATCCAGAGACTACCTTCCCTTGAGAAATCTAGGGAGAAATAAATTTCTCATTTTCTCACTAGATCAGTGCAGACTCAAATCTGTGATGTTCCAATATCCTAACTCCATTATTTTTCCTTTTATCTCCTTCTCTTTCTTTTTCTTTGTTTATTATGGAGCACTACTTTGTTCCTTTTTAAAACTTTCTCCCCACACAATCTATATGACATGGAGTTTAGAAAAAAAAAACCTTATTCCTAAAGTGTTAGAGCAAAGACAGAATGTGAGATATCACTTTTTTAGAAATATCACTACTGCAAAAAACAGAGCTTATGCCTACCACTCTTTGTGAGACCTGGCTCACAGTTATTTTAAGCTACTTTCCAGACCCTAACCCAAATCCCTTAAAAATATTCTTTTCTTAATAAAATCTATTTAGCTAGACTACTTATGCCTAATGGGGTTTTGTGTGTTGTAACCACAGTGACCCATAAGTAAATTTCCCTGCACGTAGACACATGATTCTTTCCCTAAAATAATGTTCCTTGCTCAGCTACTTGGTACAAATAGCAGCTAGTGTTCACATAACTTTTCTTTACTTAGACTAAGTTAGCATGTAATTTAACAGAACCTAATAAACACAAAGTACCTATTGCAAGATGAAGGCAAGAAGGTAATTGAAAAGCTACTTCAGTAGATCAGGCATGAGCCCACAGGAGTGGAAATAGGGCTGGAAGAAAAACCAGAACTGACTCGGTTCTTGTGTTGGCTGATTGGATATGAGATTGATTCTAAAGGTCATTTCAGCATTGCATACAGCAGTCTGCTGGTACCATTTTCAGAAAATGAGTGAATTAAGAGGTTCAACTGGAAAAGCAAAACCAGCATATTCTGAAATCAAAGTGACTCCTGTCATTTGGGTGAAAATGTTTTCTAGGTTGCAGAGATATGAAAGGACAGCTCAGGAAAGAGATTATACAAATTTGTATATCTTCAGCCTGGGTGCCAGTTGAAGCCCTAAGGTCTTCATTGGAGAGAATGTGGAAGAAAAAACCATTGATGATGAAATTTAACACACACACACACACACACACACACACACACACACACACACACACACACACACAGAGTGATTATAGGCATATACAGAACAGAAAAAATGGAGGGCCTAGGTTCTGCCTCTCAGCTTTTTTTGTTCTCAAGGCTCTACCATAGAGTCACAGCTCTCATTTTATTGCCCTGAAAGCAATAAATAATTTTTCTTTGCTATTTATTAGTGAGTGTGAGAAAAAAACTCTCTAATGATACACCAATTGTCTTATAGGTGTCTTGTAAAGACTTTTTCCTGCCACGGGCCACTTGGATATTGCTAGAGAGTATTGGATAACATCATTCATGGGCCGTACAAAATTATCAGTACAAGCAGGCAGCCACGGGCAATCACCAAGAAGTACACAGAAGCATATATATATATATAAAACTGTTGAATCCTCTAATCAATGATTTCTCAGGCCTTATATTGCCCATAGTCCCCCTATTACCATAGGTAATAAGAAAATACAAAGTGTATTCTTTTTAAATTCCTGGTTAATATATCAGGATATTTCTTCTTGGTAGAGAGTTGTACTGGTTTTCTATTATGATACAGTAATCAGTCTTCTTCTTCTTCCTCTTTTTTTTTTTTTTTTTTTGGTCAGTTGTGGGTCTTGAACTGGGCCTGGGCACTGTCTCTCAGCTCTTCAGCTCAAAGCTAGTGCTTTACCACTTGAGCCACAGTACCACTTCCAGTTTTCTGGTGGTTTACTGAAGATAAGAGTCTCCGACTTTCTTGCCCAGGCTGGCTTTGAACTGCGATCCTCAGTTCCTCCTGGGTAGCTAAGATTATAGGCATGAGCCACCAGCGCCTGGCTTAATCAGTCTTCTTTTAACAGTATGTTGCTGAACAATACATACCCAGTCAATATTATCTCGCCTATGGAAAGTCATATGCAAGAGGCTAAAACAATCTCATCCAATGTGATTGTGAATACAATTTGAAGAACCAGTGGAGCACAGTGCTAACATGACAAGATCTGGAAACCAAAATAGGACTTGGATACAGATCTAGTACATGATGAGTTCATGAACACCTACAATCTAAACATGGAAAAGGGCTAGAGAGTAAAAACCAGACAAATGTTACTTCCTTTCACAAACACATTACATGACCAAACATTGGTGGTAGAGGCATAGAAGCACATATTTTTACCTTAGAGAATATTTGCTCTGATCCATTTAATGTGGAATTTATATGGTCATCAGAGAAATTCTAGGAAGTACCTTGCTTCTTATTTGGAGATTTCCTCTTAGAACTCTACAAAATAGTGATGTTCCTTATTTTTCTTGTGCAGGTTGTTTTTCAAGGTCAAATGATCTCAACTTATGAACAGGATGAAGTCATAGCTATTGATGATATATCTTTTGGTTCAGGCTGCTTGCCTGCAGATGGTAAGGCTTTTTTTCTTCCTATTTTTATCCTTTGGTGTAAAATAAGTTTGGAGCAATTTACACATTGTATTGACTTGCATCTGTTCTCTGTTGTCACTGATATTTTCATGAGGGATATTCTCCATTGTTTGGATACACTACACATCAGTGACTAGAATTAGACTGTAAGAGGCTATATTTTTTTATGGACTACAATACTACAGAGGACTGAATGGGTCCATTTGCATTTGGATTTGAATATTTTAGACATATTTTTGCCACCTAGCTAAATCTTGATAAGAGAGATCTGTGCATTCCAGGAGTCTGGTAGTCTTGAAATTAACTTCCTGTGGAATTGGTTCGATTATAGCACTATGAAGATACAAAATAATTGGAGATTTTATAATCTATATTTACACTGAAACAAAAGCATCAATACATTAAATTTATCAAATTTAAAAATGTATTTAATCAGGCCCCTGTTAACTAATAATGTCCACTTCCCCATTTGTATTTTTCCCAATAGAAAATTAAATATTAAAAGCATAATTTAAGCCAGGTGCCAATGGCTCATCCCTGTAATTCTAGCTACTAGGAGGCTGAGATCTGAGGATCAAGGTTCAAAGTAAGCAAGGGCAGGAAAGTCCATGAGGCCCTTATCTCCAATCAAACATCTGGAAGTGGAGCTGTGGTTCACAGTGGCAGATCACTAGTCTTGAGGAAAAAAGATCAGGGAGAGCACCCAGGCCCTGAGTTCAAGCTCCAGGACCAGTACTAAAATAAAGTAAATAAACAAAAGTATAATTTACTCAGGATAAAATAATTTAAATATAACAAGCAAGAAACAGGCATATGTGAAATATGTGTATGTATATGTGCCTGTATATGTGTATATGTAGCAGGTACTTATTCTTTAAAATATTATTGAATTGTGGTTTAATATCACAGAATACAGATAGCTGAGTTAGCCCATTTTCTGTTACTATTACCAAATACTTAAGACAAGTTTTTTTTTTAATTTATAGTTTATTTTATTTTATTTTTTTGTCAGTCGGGGGAGCTGAACTCTGGGCTTCGGTGCTGTCCCTCAGCTCTTCAGCTCAAGGCTAGTGCTCTACCACCTGAGCCAGTGCCACTTCCAGTTTTCTGGTGGTTTATTGAAGATAAGCATCTCACGGATTTTCTTGCCCAGGCTGGCTTTGAACTGTGATCCTGCTGAGGAATTGAACCCAGGGCCTCATGTATGTGAGGCAAGCACTCTACCACCGAGCCAAGTTCCCAGCCCCGGGTTTTTATTTTTATAATGAAAAGAAGCATCTTTAGTTCACAGTTCTGGAGGTCCAAGCATATTCCACTATCATCTGCTTGGCTTTAGTTAGCAGCTTGTGGCACATAATGGATAGCATCACGGCAGGAAAGCATACACAAGGAAGAGAGCTTATGGTGAAACGGAAAGCCAAAGAAACTATGTAGGAGACAGGCTTGCTCCTTTATAACAACCCAGTTATAATAGCTAACCAGGATCTCACAGAACTGCATAGATCCTTTCAAAAGCAGTGCCCACAATGATCCCAATGACATCTCAAGATGCCCTTCCCCTTGCAAAGGTCCCACAGCGTCTTAGTATCTCCACTCTGGGGACCAAACTTCCAAGCCACATCCAAACCATAGAAGCTTTTCTTTTTCTTTTTTCTTTTCTTTTTTTTTTGTGGAAAGAAGTTTTGGTTGCAGTTTGGCTCAGAGACATATGTTGGTTTTCCTAAAATATAACAAGAATTTTGTATTGTGTTTGTGTTTTTTGTGTGTTTATTTATTGATGTAGTAGTACTAGGGATTAAAGGGCCCAGGACTTCAATACCAAATTTCAAACTCTACTATAAAGCCATAGTAATCAAAACAGCTTGGTATTGGCATAAGAACAGACCTCAGGACCAATTGAATAGAATTGAAAACCCAGAAATGAACCTACAGACCTATAGCCATCTAATCTTCGATAGGGGAGCTAAAACAATAGAATGGAAGAAAGACAGCCTCTTCAGTAAATGGTGCTGGCAAAATTGGTTAACTACATGTAGAAAACTAAAGCTAGATCCTTATATATCACCCTGTACCAGAATCAACTCCAAATGGATCAAAGACCTTGAAGTCAAAGCAGACACTCTAAAAACATTACAGGATGGAATAGGAGAAACCCTAGGTCTCCTTGGCTCAGGCAGAAATGTTTTGAATAGAGACCCGGAAACACAACAAATCAAAGAAAGGTTGGACAAATGGGATTGCATAAGGTTGCAGAGCTTCTGCAGGGCAAATGACATAGCTAGCAAGATCAATAGAAAGCCCACGGATTGGGAGAAGATCTTTACTAGCCATACAACGGACAAGGGTCTCATATCTAAAATATACTTGGAACTCAAAAAATTAAACCCCCCAACAACAAATCCTCAAAGAAACAACTGCCCAATAAATAAGTGGGCAAAAGACTTAAAGAGAAACTTCTCTGAAGAAGAAAGAAGGATGGCCAATAGACACATGAAGAAATGTTCAACATCCCTAGCCATAAAAGAAATGCAAATCAAAACAACATTGAGATATCACCTCACCCCAGTTAGAACGGCAAAAATCAAGAACTCTAACAACAACAGATGCTGGAGGGGATGTGGACAGAAAGGAACCTTACTTCATTGTTGGTGGGAATGTAAACTTGTTCAACCACTTTGGAAAGCAGTATGGAGGTTCCTCAAAAGACTTCACATAGAACTCCCCTATGACCCAGCAATCCCACTTTGGGGCATTTACCCAAATGTTTACAAACAAGACCACACTAAAGCTACCAGCACAACTATGTTTATTGCAGCATTATTTACCATAGCTAAGATATGGAACCAACCCAGATGCCCCTCAGTAGATGAATGGATCAAGAAAATGTGGTATATATACACAATGGAATTCTATGCCTCCATCAGAAAGAATGACATTGCCCCATTTGTTAGGAAATGGAAAAACTTGGAAAAAATTATATTAAGTGAAGTAAGCCAGGCCCAAAGAAGCATAGGTCCCATGGTTTCCCTTATTTGCAATATCTAGTATATGTAGGAGTCAAGCGGAAAAGGTCAGATAATGTGATGTCAGGAAAATGAACCCTTAGATATGTATTTTAATGTTTTTTTCTTTCATGCATGTGTTTCTAACGCATTTATAAGATTATCTCTTTGTTGCTTTGTATGTCCCTCCCCCACAGTATAACCCCTGCTTTCACTATATTTGATGTCAGTGTAACTTGTGGAGGAGATGGGGAAAAACCAGTTGTTTAAGGATACAGGTGGACCTGTTGCAACAATGAAAAGGGCCCAGGACTTGTTAGGCAAGTGTGCTATATCTTCAGCCATGCCCACATCCCTGCGTTTAGGTTTTAGACAGAACTTGTGTTGGTATTATAGACCTTATAGATATGTGTATCTTGTTACTGAAATGAAGGAAGGATTTTATAGGAGCTACTTATAGTCATTATGTAAAAAATATAAAGATTTGTTCCCATCTTTGTCTTATCAGTGTTTAGTATATATTGGGTAAGGAATCCGTATATAATACATTGAAATATAGACAAATCAAAATTGACAGCTTGGCAGGAACAGATTATACACCCCCTCCCAATTTTACAAGTAAAGAATTAAGGAATCAACCCCAATACCTTTTCATTAAAAAATAGCATTTATTAGATTTATCAAGAAGTGTACAACATGTCAGTTCAGAATATTTGATTGACTACAGGTAAAGCACATTCAACTTCTGACTGCCCTCCTGTTTAAATCTCCATTTATTCTCCCTCTTCTGTTACTTGAGTGGTATTCCTGGATCCAGAGCTCAGACAGCCTAGACTTCACTTTAATGATACATTTAATTCCTGATTATTTCAGCAGTATCTTTCTGTTCTAGGAATCTTATAGCTTCTGCAGAAATTAGGGTCTGCCAAATGAAATGCTTCCTAACTAGCCCTATTCATTGGCCAGTTTAGATAATCACCCTCAAAAGCAGAATAGGCAATGAAATCAGCTGTTGGCTTGGTTCACTTCACTGTTGGGCTGCTGCCATTGAATTTGTGTTTACATTACAAATTTATACAGGAACATTCTTGGGTGGTGCTTGGACCTTGTGATTGTCCATAGTTAAACTCTATTATCATTTCAGAAATATAATGTCGCTCCATCATTGATTCTGGAAACCAAAGCCATTTCCTTAAGTACCCATGATGTACATATTGGGACAAAGCCAAGGCAAATGGTCCATAATAAATATTCAGAAGATAAGTGCCAGATTTTGCAGTAAACAACATCAAAGACCTCCATAAATTCATTACAGAAGTCAAAAAATGAATTTTAGCTGGAGTAAAAATATCAGAAATTTGACCTTTTAAGGAAACTTGTGGTAAGATAGAAAAATAATAAAGTCTAAAATTTCTAAGACAATAGTTCTGGATATTCTTATGGTTATAATGTAATAGAGAGGATGTAGAAATGGAGTTTGCTAAAGATGAAGCTTCAATAAATTTTAAGTTTAGTTTTCTTTTTTTGGGGGGGGGTCCGGTCGTGTGGACTGAACTCTGGGCCTAGGCGCTGTCCCTCAGCTCTTCAGCTCAAGGCTAGCGCTCTACCACTTGAGCCACAGCGCCACTTCCAGCTTTTTTCTTTTTGCTTATGTGGTGCTGAGGAATCGAACCCAGGCAAGCACTCTACCACTGAGCCACCTTTCCAGTCCATCAAGTTTAGTTTTCTGACTAAGCTTTTTACATGGATGTTAACTTCATACAACATGACAAAATTTAGGACTAGCAAAGAAGATGCTAAAATCCCAGACTGAAATCTTTAGGAAATGTGTACATTAGACCTTCATGGATAACAACATGGATGTCATGAACATATTTGTATAGAAACAATTTTTTTTAAATGAGAATGATAGTTATTCTTATGTTAAGCTTCCTATTTTATGGATTATTTTAAAAAAGATGTCATCATCTTTTTGGAAAGCTATTAATTAAGTATTCTTTAACAGGAAATAAAGATCGAGATAAGGGGCATTCTTTGAAGGCAAGGGCACAGTTTTTTTGCCAATAAGTAAAAACTGAGGGTCATATTGGAAGGCAAATACAGCAGTATGAAGATTAATATTGAAAGAAAAGCATAAAGCATCATGGGATAGAATTGGCACTTGAATTTTATAAATGGAAGGGATGTGAGAGGTGGTAAAATTAAGTAGCATTAAATTTCCAAGGAAACTGTGTAGTCAAGTTCAGGCACTATAATAACAGACTGGACCTAGTTAATCACTGGGAGCATAAGAGGCATGATTGATTCTGGGCTTCTCTCCAGGCATGCTGGAATCACAGAATATGGAGCTATATAATAAATAAAGTTCTCAGGATATATTGTAAAGTGAACAAGACCAGGCTTAAGAACAGGATAGCTTTTAGGAACCCTGAGCCCTTATTGATTATTTTACTTGGCAATGGCTTGCTTTGGAGCAGCTAGTTAGAATCAGTGGTTTCAGTCTCATGCATTCCTGGTGGCAGAGATAGAGGCTGAGGGTGGAGCATCAGAGACTTGGATGCAAAGGCAAACCAATGTCTTCTGGATATTTGCACCATAAAATCCCATTGTAAAGGTGGATAGGCTAAAAAGGCATTTAGATAAAAGAAATCAAATACATTTTCTTAAATGACTTAAGAAAAGGGAGGAAATAGTTATACATATGTTTTTCCTCTTTAACAGAATCAAAGATAAAGTGACATATTTGGAATTTACTTTATGCTCATCACTTTGTGGCCATGACTATTGAGCTCTGTATGTCTCAAATTTAGACAGACAGAGTAAGGGGAAATATTTTGGCTATGTAATTGGCTAGGCAGTTACCACATGGGTAACTTCATTTACATGAGAGGACAATAAAGCCACATTTTTAGCATTTTGTATTTGTAATAAAGACAGGCAAGGGAAGTTGGGTTTATGAGTAGAATAAGCAAAATTATTTTCTATAGAAGCTCAAAATTTACATATTTAGAATTGTTTTTTTTAATTAAAAAAATTTGGGGGGGGGTCTGGTCATGGGGCCTGAACTCTGGGGATGGGCACTGTCCCTCAACTCTTCAGCTCAAGGCTAGCACTCTACCACTTGAGCCACAGTGCCACTTCCAGCTTTTTTCTTTTTGCTATGTGCTGAGGTGCTGAGGAATCGAACTGAGGGCCTCAGGCATGCAAGGCAAGCGCTCTACCACTGAGCCACCTTCCCAGCCCTAGAATTAAGTTTTAATGTTCTTTTGAAATCTGTTTCTTCTCTGCCATTCCCTATTTGAGTCCTTGGTATAGTCATCATGAAGAGAACTTCTCTAAAAGGTTTTCAGATGGGAATAAAACCCCAACAAAATAAGAAAACAGTGCCAGAGGAAAACAACCCTATAATTCTACAATAGTGATTGTTTATCATAGCTTTCATGATTTATGAATTCTTTTAAAATTGAGCAATAAAATTAATATCTTTTTATAGTATTAAAGAAACCTGTTAGATTATATCCATACCTTCACATAGTATAAGTTTAGCCTTAGCTTCTCCCAAGATGTAAAAATTCATTGGAAATTTATTAGAAGGCTTATTGCTTTAGACTTTACCAAAGTAGCAAGTATAAAAAAGAAATCCAGATTTGTGAATTGTGATTAAGGAAGAACATATTTAATCAATGATTTTTGAATGACATTTATTCTTGAATAAATTTCTGGTTATAATTTTTTAGTAAAAAATGCATGTCATGATTTATAATCAGAATATTATAAAAGTATATGATTTTTTTTTAAATAGGCTTTCCAGGTTTTTTTCCTTAGTGCCATTTGTGCAATGTCACAAATACACAAATTACTCCTTAATTAGATTCTTCATGACATGTACAATACCCACTTAAAGAACTAAAATCCTAGGTTTTTTTTTTAGTCTTGGCTTTTAGTTACCTTTAAGCTCCAATAACTGTTAATTGAAATCCATTACTAATTGACAAAAGAAATTGTCTAAAATATCTAGAGCCAAGTTGGATGTTATTTATAACTTTGTCTGCAATATCCTTGAGACTTGGACTTCATTCTCTAACATGTGAGAGTTCCTGGCCAATTTCACTCCACCTGCTTGTGCAAGATAAGCTTTGAAGGATGACAGTCCATAGACACGTGACTTCATTAGTATAGGACCTTGAAATGGTTGGCAAAGCTTCCTCTTGCTGATCATGTGTCATTGAAGAAGGATTTAAAATCCTCCAGATATCTCTCTGTAACCAGATGTTGGTGCAGTAGAAGAACAAGAATGAGAGAGAAGGAAAGAGCAGGAGGGAGAGGAGAGAGAGATATGAAAGAAGGGCTGACAGAAAGAGAAACAGAGAGATAGAGAGTGATAAAGACAGAAGTGAGAAAGACAGAAGAATGAATAAGAATGCAAATAAAAATTGAAGTAAATAAATTGTTTCAGAGGTATTATAATTGACAAATATACAAATCACACCTAAAAACCCACATTCCACTACTTTTATTATTATAATTTCCAATTAAGAGATCAATGACAATGAAGTGGTCGATATTACAAAGGACAGTTGGCATAAGATACATTTAAATTTTTTTTGCAGTTTGTACTTGTTTATTGGGTTAGTTTTGTTTGCAGTATTTTTTATAGTCTTGTATAAATAGCGACAAATGAGCCATAATATACAGCATTTAATTGAACTATGACCAGTATTTAATTATGCAGCTCTGGGGGCAGAATATTTGTAGCTCATATGAATCCACAGAAATTACAGTTTTAATTGTTTCAGGGTAATTGTTATTGTGCAATCTTAGCTTCATTTATTGCCAACATTTCCTTAATTGCAAAGACACTTTCATTGTCAGTGTGTCTAAATCGAAGAGGATTTGCATATTCATCATTTGTAAACTCTCATTATGAGAAGGTCAACTATGTATATATTCATAAACCATTGTCATAACCAATTGGTTCAGCTTTATCACAAATAAAAATGTACATGATTTATATAGAACCTATACTATTTTTTACCTTTTGTTGATTTTTTCTTATGTCATTTATTTACTAATTTTGTTGAACTAATATATGCTGCCACAGATTTTTTCTAAGCATTGGATATCATATAGTAGCAGAAAAACAAGTAGTAATCATTGCTTTCGTACGGCCTACATTTTATTCAAGGGAAGACAGACATTAAGCAAGTAAATATGTATATTTTATGACATGGCGATAATGACTTTGGAGAACAAGAAAATAAGAACTTGGACAGAAATGCCAATGTGTGTGGGGGGTGAGATATGGATGTTTATCTGATATTTAATTTTCCTTCTTCAATATATCTCCTTAACATGACATACCAGTGTTGCTGGATATACTTACTCACTCCTTCTTTCTTGAAATATTTTCTTTTTCCCATTCCATCAGTTTTCTCTTAGACTTCCTCTTATATAATATCTAATTTTTTCTCAGTCTTTTTTGCAGTTTCCCTTATGGCCTTGAACACTATTACCTCAGAGCTCAGTTTGTGGATTACATCCCTTCTTTACTCACTCACCTTATTATTATCACCCAGTCTGTGTCTTTACATCTTTTCTTTAATGCTAATGATGCCACGCTTGCATATCAGAACTTTTGTTGCACTTCAACTCCATTATCCTTCTATCAATTTGATCACTTCACTTGGATAATCAGTAAGCACCTTGATAAAACTAGTTCCATATATAAACTTCTGAAGAGGGAAAATTAAATATCAGATACAGTTATATAAAGAAGATTTGAAATTGGAGTCTGTGAGAATCAACAGCACTTTGAGGAGTTATCATAGTCATTGATGAGAAGTAGGTTTTCTTAAGATGGATGCAATTTTGACCGGGCACCAAAGGGAATAATCTCACAAGAAACAGATGACAAAGGAGAAAATTGCTAGAATGATTCTTTAAATAAGCAAAAGGAGATGCTGTTTCTGTGAAAATGAAAGAAATGAGTAGAGAAGAGAGGATAGAGACAGCTACCGGTTATAGGAGGAACAAAACATTAACAATACACAAGGAGGAGAGTTGGATTCTAAAGGTTGCTTCTGATTTGTCCAGTGAAATGTGAAGCAAAATGATAGGCAGAGAATGGTGATTGTGTAGGAAGAGCTGGAAACTTAAGAAGGGGAAAACAAGATTTGAGTCATTGTCTAAGAATGGAGAAAAAGTAGACAGATTGCCAGAATCTCAAGTCATGAGTTGTGAAGAGTCTTTCCTCATGACCCCTCAAATATACAGATATACACTGGAGTAGGTAGACACTTATACTTCCCAGAGTTTTTGCCAAGAGGATGTTAGTAAGAGAAAGTCCAGAGGATGACTTCCTCTATAAAATTTGTAGGAGAGGAATTAAGATGGTAGTGGATAGAACAAAAATTGAAGAAATTGTAGGTCTAAAGGCTTGTAGGGCCTGGTACAATCAAAATAAAGTCACAGGCTTCAGGACCAGGATCCATTCTGAGAAAGACATCTTTTAGGTGATTTCCTCTTTGGGCAAACATCATGGGGGTATTCTAACACAAGTTATGATGGCCCTAGCATCACTAGATCATGGGACTACCTTTGACTATGCAATATGTCGCTGACTGAAATGTCAATGACCTTTCAAGACTGTGCGGTTAGAGGTAAGATATAGGCAGAGCTGGAATACAGAGTGATGGCTGGGGAGTGGGCCACTTGAAATTACAATAAGAAAATATCCCTATTACTAGTGATGATTCTTGATTAGAGAGATGGAGGCAAGACTTTTCATCAAGATCATCAATAAAAAGAATCATGAAACTGAGAAGATGCAAAGAATATTGAAATGACAAAAAATTATAGTAAGTGAAGAGCCAAAAATCTCCAGATATTGAATGCACCAAAATCTGTAGATGACTACTACTGTAAGTTGGTCCAGCAGGAGGTGCAATTTAATGTCGAGATAGTCAAAGCTCAGTATTTAAAACTATGAGAACAACAGACTTCTGTAGGCTATACTAGTAGTGTGAAGGATATCAAGTCTTTCTCAAGTACAAGCCACCCCCTTCCCCCACCCCCCAAAACCAGGACAAGAGAGCTCAGAGGAAATAGTTCTGGGAAAGATCCAGTTTCATTAAAGACAGCATATGATTTGCTTAACCTATGTGTAATTATAATCTCATGTTCTCCATTTAAACATTAGGGCAAATTCTTTCTCTGGAAACATGCACAGTTTTGTTGGGGGACTTGCCAGCCAGCACAGTGATGTGATTAAAATACAGACATGGACATTGTGGTTTAATTCTGTGTGTGTGCGTGTGTGCACATATATTTTAGTTTAGCCACCTAAAGGGAAAAAATTGCTTTTTTATTTTTTTTAATTGTAAAAATGCTGTACAGAGGGGTTACAATTACATGGGCAAGGTAATGAGTACATTTCTCTTTCTTTCTTTCTTTCTTTTTCTTTCTTTCTTTCTTTCTTTCTTTCTTTCTTTCTTTCTTTCTTTCTTTCTTTCTTTCTTTCTTTCTTTCTGTCTTTCTGTCTTTCTGTCTTTCTGTCTTTCTGTCTTTCTTTCTTTCTTTCTTTCTGTCTTTCTGTCTTTCTGTCTTTCTGTCTTTCTGTCTTTCTGTCTTTCTGTCTTTCTTTCTCTTTCTTTTTGGTCAGTCGTGGGGCTTGAACTCTGGGCCTGGGCGCAGTCTTTGTGCTCTTCAGCTCAAGGCAAGCGCTCTACCGCTTGAGCCACAGTGCCACTTCCATGAGTACATTTCTTATCAAGCATTGTTGCCTCCTCTTTTGTTTCCTATTCCTTTCCCGTCCCCGTCCCCACCCCCCCCCCACCAAAGTTGTAAAGTTCGTTTTTCGACATAACGACTTCTACATCTCATTGTTGCAATGCGTCTACCTGTATCCCTATTTAAACGATTTGTTTTTGCTCTTCCCCTCCACACATTATACCAACATTAAATACAGTGTAAGCAGGGGTTATACCGTGGGGGAGGGACATACAAAGCAACAAAGAAATCATCTTATAAATATGTTAGAAACAATTGCAAGAAAGAAAAAAACATTTGCATATTAATCTTGGGGTTCATTTCACATAACATCAACTTATCTGACCTTTTCTGCTTGTCTCAGATATATACTAGCTATTGCAAATAAGGGAAACCATGGGACGTATGTTTCTTTGGGCCTGGCTTACTTCACTTAAATAGAATTTTTTCCAAGTCTTTCCATTACCTAACAAATGGGGCAATGTCATTCTTTTGGTGGAGGCATATAATTCCATTGTGTATATATACCACATTTTCTTGATCCATTCATTTACTGAGGGGCATCTGTGTTGGTTCCATAGCTTAGCTATGGTAAATAATGCTGCAATAAACATAGTTGTGCTGGTAGCTTTAGTATGGTCTTGTTTGTGATCATTTGGATAAATGCCCAAAAGTGGGATTGCTAGGTCATAGGGGAGCTCTACGTGGAGTCTTTTGAGGAACCTCCATACTACTTTCCAAAGTGAAAAATTGTTTTCTTTTAGAGTGAATGTTAATAGTTTAAGAATTTTTCCAGTAGCACTTGCAATTTACTGCTGATTATTGTTTAAATTTAACAGATGAGATGTTACCATGTCAAGAAGCATCAAATAATGAGCAAGAACTATGCTACCCAGATATGGATCTCTGCAAGTTTGAGTCTATGGGTGGACAAATGAGGTGTAAGTACTCAATGGAGATGCCACTTTGTTGGTGGGGTAATAGTTTATGCAGTTCAGAAATCAGTCATAGATCATAGCTGTAAGCCTTTGCTGACACTAAGATATTCTTAGTGTTGGCTGAGTGTTATTAAATGTCTATGGTTTACTAAATTTGAAAATTCTAAATGCATCTATATAATATTTTTGTAAAAGGACCTCATAAAATATCATCCTGGAATTGCATACAATGTTTTTTCTTTAAAATTCTAATCTGCTGCCAAAAAGTAAGATTCCAATATAAATGACTAGTTCACAATCATTAATTTAATTCCAATTAAATTATTTAATATTATAAGAAATAATTTATAGATAAGGTCAAATATAAAATGTGAAAACTTGAAAGAAGCGGTAAAAAATAAAAAATAAATTTCTAGAAATCCTTTTTTTTTTTTTTTACAACCGTAGTTCTCATTCAGAGAATGCAGATATGGAACAACTGAACGCGTTTTGTAGAACAAAGATGATACACTGTACAGCTTGCTGGATCAAAATTTTCAGATAGTGTGTGTAAGCCACTTAATTGGTTATAGCATGTAACCCTGCTTAAGCAGCCACTCTAATAGACTTGAATAGTCCACCAAGGTATTTTGTTCCCGTCTGTAGTGTGTGAGGCCTGTGGATTTGATGTGGATACATGTGATTGGACATCAGAGGTTTCAGCTGGGAAAGTTCCCTGGATTCGCACAAAAGCAAACGAGGTCCCTAAAGTAGCATTTGCACCACAAGTGGATCAAAGTGGCAAGGAGGAAGGTAAGAAATAAAAATAAATATATTTCAGTGGGACATGTCCTCCTCCATCTTCCTCCAGTTTGTCTTGCTCTTTGTCATTGTTCCTACTTCTTCTGTAGTGATTTTGTTGGATCATTGTTTAGCCCCCAAGACTTTTAACTGTGCAAGGAAACTTCTTAAGGGGTTCATACTTCATAGTCATCCTTGGTGTTTTACACATCCTATTTTTTTGAGTCTTAAGTTGTTGAACATTTTTATAAGCAAGTTTTCTTAACCCTGTTCTCTGGTTTCAAGAGTTTGACTCTGCACATATATCTCTCTCCCTTGCCCCTCTCAGCAATACATAGATTGATCAAAACCCATAACATAGAAACAACAGAGACAAAGAAAAAAACCTCTTATGTCCCTATCTTGGGGTTCATTTCACTGAGCATCATCTTATATAGTCAAATGTACATAGTTTTTTATTTTTTCTACTGGTCTGGTAAGATTATCCTAGACATATACTAGTTGTTACAAATAAGGGAAACCATGGGACCTATCTTTCTTTGGGTCTGGATTACTGCACTTAATATAAATTTTTTCAAGTCTTTCCATTTCCTAACAAATGGGGCAATGTCATTCTTTCTGATGGAGGCATAGAATTTCATTATATATATATATATATATATATATACCACATTTTCATCTATTGAGGGGCATCTGTGTTGGTTTCATATGTTTTTTTAATGTATTATGTGATTTTTTTTTGTTTCTCTTGTGTGCTTGTTTCCTCCATGGTATAACCCCTGTTGTCACTGTGTTTGATTCCTGTGCCCTGCATCTTGTATATCCATTTCTCTAAATTGGAGAGGGGAAGGGAGATAACAAAATGCTGAAACAAGGATACAGGTTTACCCATTATAACAAAGAGATGTACAAGACACTGTGTTGAAAATGAACTTTACAACTTGGGAGGGAGGTGGAAGGTAGGTGTTAGGGAGGTGGGGAGGGAAGAGATAGCAGGGGAAAAACAAAGGAAGGTAACAGTGCTCAATAAGAAATGGACTCATTTCCTTACTCATGTAACTGTAACCCCTCTGTACAGTGTCTTTACAATAAAAAACTACTAAAATCCCCTTAGCATATTTGGTCCTAATCGTAAGTAGTCTATCATGTTAGTTCCATTCATCAACTAGCATACTTTTCATTTCTGAATCTTTGAAATATTTTACATTGTTTTGTTTTCCCTATCCTTTCTTAAAAATGTATTTTTATTTGGTTTATCATTCATTTGTCTTTGAGTCACAAGCAAATCACTAACTTACTATGCTATTTTGATTAAAGCTTAACATATTGCTGGTAGAGTTTTAGCTAATTTAACATTATAATTCTAGATGCTGCTGAAACATTATCAACCTGCAAAGAAATAGTGTATTTTGACTTTACTTTTTCTTTTTGATGCTAGTAGTAAGCTTGAACTGAGAGCCTTGGGGACTGTCCTTGAGCTTTTTTTTCAAGGCTATAACTCTACCACTTGAGCCACTTCTGATTTTTGGTGGTTAATTGGAGATAAGAGTCTCAGGAACTCTTCAAAATCTGGGCTGGCTTTGAACCATGATCTTCAAATCTCAGCCTCCTGAGTAGTAAGATTACATGTGTAAGCTACCAGCGCCCAGCTTCAGACTTCATTTTTAATATATAAATCATAGGAACTTTGTATCTGTATGTTTAATATTTACTTTTAAATATCAGAGGGGAAAACAGATTGACAATATTTTCAAATACTACAAAATCTTCAGGTGTAGTTTAATATCAATATCTAAATCTTTTTATGTGATTTGCTAAGAAAGATGGCATTTTAAATTATAATCTGTGAAACTATATATAAAATATTATATACAAAGTAGAAAAAACTTACCAACAGGGAAAAGAATTCTTGGAAGAATAATTAACTAAAGAAAGAATGTAGAAAGACACTTAAAAGGATAATAATTTGATGTTATAGTTTTGTGTTATAGACTACTTTTAAGAATATTTATTACAGCATTATTTACCATAGCTAAGATATGGAACCAACCCAGATGTCCCTCAATAGATGAACGGATCAAGAAAATGTGGTATATGTATACACACATACACATACACACATACATACACAATGGAATTTATGCCTTCATCAAAAAGAATGACATCACCCCATTTGTTAGGAAATGGAAAGACTTGGAAAAAATTCTATTAAGTGAAGTAAGCCAGGCCCAAAGAAACATAGGTCCCATGGTTTCCCTTATTTGCAATATCTAGTATATGTCTGAGTCAAGCGGAAAAGGTCAGATAATGTGATGTTAGGAAAATGAACCCTTAAATATGTATTTTAATGTTTTCGTTTCTTTCATGCATGTGTTTCTAACGCATTTATAAGATTATCTCTTTGTTGCTTTGTATGTCCCTCCCCCACAGTATAACCCCTGCTTTCACTGTATTTGGCTCCGGTGCCCTGCATCCAGTATATACACTTCTCTAATTTGGGAAGGGGAAGGGAAAAAAATACTTAACATGGCTTAACATTGTAACAATGAGGTGTACAAAACACTATGTTGAAAACAAACTTTACAACTTTGCAGGGGGTGGTAGTAGTTTTGGAGGTTGGAGGGAAGGGATGGTAGGGGAAAAGCAAAGGAGGAGGCAACAGTGCTCGATAGGAAATGTACTCATTACCTTGCTCATGTAGCTGTAACCCCCCCCCCCTATACAGTATTTTTTTTACAATAAAAAGTACCAAAAAATAATTAAAGCAAAATAATTTTTAAAAAAGAATATTGACTTTCCCTAGTAAGAATACCATTCAGTTTTGGTATGAAGGGGCTGGGAAGGTGGCTCAGTGGTAGAGTGCTAGCCTTGCATGCATGAGGCCTTGGGTTCTATTCCTTAGCACCACATAAGCAGAAAAAGTCAGAATTTGCACTATGGCTCAAGTGGTAGAGCGCTAACCTTGAGCTGAAAACTGAGGGACAGTGCCCAGTGTTCAAGCACCACAACCAACAACAACAACAAATTGGTATGAGGAACTTGGAAAGATTTAGTACATTTTAGAAATCACATATGAAATAAGAACCATTGTTTGCCATTCACATAATCATGTTTATTTTTAATATTTTTTCTTCAAGTAGATATATAGAAGAATTGCCATTCAACAGAGCAGTTTATAAATACAATGCATCTTGATCAATGTCACTCTTTTATCATTCTCCCTGGTCCTTCCCAATCTCATCCCTTCCCTCAATTTTCTTAATTTTATAGGATGTACATTGAATTTTATTACTGCATTATCTTCCCCTTTGTCTCTTCAATCATCATTTCTAAACACCATATCTTTTAAAATATAATACTATGTGTTAAGCATCGTTTTGAAAATCTTCAGAAATAAAATTGATGTGTTTAGGCAGAAACCAGTTAATTGTTTTTCTAAATTGATTCTTTTTCTTTATTTTTAAGGTTTCTATGTATGGATGGGGGCCAAGAGTGCTTCATTCAGTCGGGCTTATCTAAACAGCTCTGTGTGTCACTGCTTCGCCACGAAGTGCCATCTCCAATTCCATTACTCCATGGAAAACAGTGTTTTGAGAGTAGGACTGTATAATAATAAGGTAAGAAGAAACTAGCATTAATTTCAAATGTATTGAATAAGTGAAACTTATATTTCTTGAGACTTGTGTTTCCATTTTTTAGTTGTGTGTGTGTTTTATTCTTTAGCCTCATCTCTTTTCAAAGTCATTCCAAAGTCATTTTAGGATATACAAAAGATAATGTGCCTAGCTACTCAGAAGGCTGAGGCCTGAGGATCATGGTTCAAAAGCCAGCCCAGGCAGGTAAGTCCCCATGAGACTTTTATCTGCAGATAACCACTCAAAAACCAGAAGTGGCTCAGTGGTTCAAAGGGGTAGGGTGCAACCCTTGAATAAAAGAGCTCACAGACAGGTCCTGAGTTCAAGCCTTATGACTGGCAAAAAAAGTTAGTGTGATAATTTGCAAAATATTAATTTCTAAAATTCATGAAGGCATAGTTAAGAAACTCTCAATTTGACTGAAACTCATCTGTTCTGTTTTAGACTTTACTATTTATTCTATTGAAATATATATATGTATGCATATATATGTATATATATATATATATATATATATATATGATGGGCACAAAGAATTTGTTTCAGTACCATTCAATATATTTTAAGGACTAGTATTTGCTAACTAAATAAAGAAAAAAGAATCACTTAAATTTTTAAAAAAATATCATACTAGGTTGAGCAACTTAATGATGGTTATGCTAGTGAATAAAGCAATTCACAGATAGGAAGTAAAATCTGTCTTCCTAACTTAACTTTAGCAGTGAGATTATCTGTAGGTAGGAATATACATGAAGTAATATGAGAACTTCTGTTGTAAAGACTATGTTCATAGATGGGATAAAGAATCACCGAGGGAAGTCAGGCATTTTAGAAACGAGAAATATTTGGCAGTGATTACAGGCATTCTTAATGTTAGAAGAAAGAAAACAAATTTGAGTGTGTGTCCTTCAGCTTAGAATGCTTTGAATAAATCTGTTTGGAATTTCTGCAAGGAAATTGCATTTTCCAACAAAAGTCATGTATACACAACTGGGTGCCACCATCAACTTATGAATAGGATTTTCTTATGTTCTGTTCTTCAAATATCAGAATTCTTATTACAAAGATAGTTGAAAATATAGGACACATTCTGTCTTTGGTTCTCTTTTTATTTTTATAGCATTTTTAGTTATGCCTGACTTTATTTTGCTTCTTTTTAAGGATACTGAGCGCATTCTAAGGCATGAAATTAAATGAGTAGAGGGGTTAATACATTAAAGTAATAACATTCTCCTTTGTTGTTAGAATAGAAATAGTGTCTAGCATTCTGTACCTACAATATAGTACCTACAATAATAGGTCTTAGTTGTTATATCTATTTGATAGATCTATCAAATAAATATTTGATAGATCTATCAAATATAGATGTATACCTATCAGATATAGATATATCAAATAGACAACATCTCTCTACCCCTTTTGTAGCATGGGGGAGAGTTTTATAAAATGAACACTCCTAACTCCAGAAACCAAAAATTTAACTTCAATTAGGTTTGTTGTACAATTTATGTATCAATAATCTTTGCTATGTAAGCCAAACCCAGTGAAACCCTATGTAACCTATAACTTTTCTAATTACTAATTATGTCTTTCGGCAAAGGCATAATGAAAAAAGTATGATTCAATTCAAACTTTTGGTCTGTATTAATATTCTTGATGTATGAAGTAAATAGAAGATGGTAGCTGAATATGATTAATGCACATGTTTGCATGTAGGAAAATACTAAATCCCACTAATATATAAAAATAATAAGTATTGATAGCATTAAACATTTAAACATATTTATTTTTTTCTTCACAAATGTTATTCACCTTATTTATTCTTAATTGTCAGTGCTTTAGATTTCATTTATAAAATGTAATCTTATAATGAAATCATTTATAAAATGTAATTAAGGGAGCAAACATGTAAATTTTGTCTCTTTGAATCAAAGGATGAAGCAACATTTTGGACGTACAATATATCAACCCACAGAAAATGGGTGAAAGCTCATGTGTTAATACCAGCAGAATTGAAGACATTTCAGGTATAAGGAAAATAAACAATTTTTCATCTCAAGTTTAACTTTTAGTTTTGCAGTATTGAGTTTATTATCCACTGCTAAATTTAAATTATAATTTAAATTAGGAAGGTAGACTTGAATGCTCTGAAGAGAAATGATACACTTGCTTTCATTACACTTGGCACTCAGTAGGCCAAATATCCCATGAATAGAGGAAGCCCTTTGAATCTACTTTGAAACAAACTTGATCATTCTTGTGGGCTCCTTCCTGACCACTTTCCAACCCATCTATTTCACACAGGGAAGCACAGTGTACAAAGCATAACACAGTAAATGGATATTGGAAATCAGTGGAGTTTTTGCTAGCATGTAGAATATATTAATTTATATTTTATTACATATGGATAGCTGAAGGTATACCAAAATAAAGCTGACAAGTGCATATGCTCAAAGAAAGCTCAGCAAATTCTGTCTCTTACTAAATTAAAGATTGTGTATATAGTATATATAAGTTTATCTATGTTGCAGTGTGAGTAAAGTTAATGAGACTAATTGTATGTATAGCTTGCAGAAACAAATTACATTCAATTCCCTATGTAGGATCATATTTATGCAGTTTTCCAGGTGTTAAAAGGGAAGAGTCTCCAAAGAACTAATGTATAATTATGTAGACTTTTAGAATTCCAGTGTGGAATTTTTGAATCATAAGTATTTTTGTAGATGTCTTAAGTTGAAGCTTACATCCTATCCTGTTGAATTAACATTCTGACATTAAATTTCAAAATTATATAACCTGATATTGATCTATATAACTTCTAAAGGATGTATTTAATGTTTGTTTTTCCATAAAACTAAATTTTTTGTTTTGTATTCAAAGATAAAACAACATAAAATTTAAAGAGAGTAAATTTGGCAGTTATTACAGGTTTCTAAGTGCATATGAAATGTAATTAGCTTTTCAATAATGGCAGACTTTTGAGATTTATGTTTAAGCTCATCAATTTTTTAAACTTCAAGTGATATTATTTCTGCATATCTGAGCTCTTCCTGCTGTGAAAATGCAAAGCAATTGGTCCACTAATTTATATTCACATAGCAGAAAAATAAAAGTAGATGGCATATAGCAGCACATAAAAGTTTTGTTACTCTTGGTCATGATATGAGCTCAATATTATTCTCGGAACTAATTTTTAAAATATAGTTGCAAACTGAAACTTGATCTTAATTCTTAAACAAATATATCTTTTTTATGTTTTGAAATTTTTTAAACTGTATGACTTTATTCCTAGTATCTTGCCAGATCTTAAACATCTATTTCAAATCTGTTCAGTTGAACTTTATGTAGTAATGGAATTTTCTCTATCTCTGCTATATAATATGATAGACCCTGGCCACATTGGTCTGTATATTTGATATGGAGCTAACATGATTAATAAATTGAATTTTAGTCTTATTTTAATTCAAGTTGAAGTAACCATCCATAGCTGGTGGGCAACTAAATTGTACAGTGGTAAATTTGTTACTTGGTAATCAATTATTTTTGTTACTGTACTCTTAATGTTTATTAACCATTAATCTCTATAGAACCCTAAGCATATTAATATTTTGACAATGTCTTACATTTGACTGCCAATGTAGGATTGTTTGACTTGTTAAAGTTGCATATCTCCAATAAAAGTTAGCAATTTAATTGAGAAAATTTATTTGGGACTTGTTATCAGGGAAATTGTTGTTCAATATAAGTTTGACTTTTAAACATATTCTTAATTTTTATATTATCCCTTTCCATTACCTGACAGTTCCCTTCACAGTTATAACTCCTATTCTATAAGTACTGACAATATTTTCCCTTTCTCTTGAGAATAAAAAAACTGAGCTCTTAAGATAATGTACAAACTGTAGTTTGTGGTCAAGGTGATTTGGGCAGTTAAATGGAATGCTGAATTTTGTCTGGTCAGGAATCCTTAGTGAAGCAAGTGAGTTCATCATTATTAAGCAGATAAGTTGAATTTATAAAATAGAAACTATCAATTGCATTTGGCTGCTTTAAACTGCTGTGTTTCGAAATAACTGTTTAATCCCTTCAGCCTTCTTTAGTTTTTTTCAAGAGTGATAAAGTTCATGAATTGATCATGTCTTTTCTGAAGATTGTTTTTGAAGGTGTCATTTTGAGCCAGAGCAGTTTTATTGGGCTTGATCAGCTATGGATCTATGCTTGTGCACACAACAACTCCAGACACAGTTGCTTTATGGATGAATTTTCTTGTGCCAGTGGCCAATCCATTGTCCCCAAACCACACTGTGACTCTCGGCAGGACTGCTTTGATGGAAATGATGAAGACCCAGTAACTTTTTGTAAGTGGACTGTGGTGCTTGTGCACCTGTTCTAATTCATGAATTGCATTGGAAAAGTCTTTGTTTATCTCAAGGTAAATTAACCTGAGAAATAAGATTGATATTCTTTCTTGCTCTCAAACTATTATCACTATGCTCTTGAGGGTCTCTTCCCTTTATTAATTACAAGTTTTGGTGCTTGCTGCTAAAATTGCAAAAATAAAATCCCTCAATTTGTTCAACAAATGAATCATGATTAGTTGTGTACATATGCTTAGGTTAATATATTGTAAGCATATATGGGTTTTATATATATACACACACAACATATACAAGATCATATGCATATGCATATATATATATATATATATATAAACATGCTAACTAAAGTATGGTATATGCAGGGGAAGATTCCACTGGTGTAACTTCTTTGAGTTACAGTTTAACAAAATAAATACTAAGAAGCTGGAACATGTGCTGTTGGGGGCAGGGGAGACAAAGTGGCCAGAAAAGTGAAGAGAGAAAGGATGGGCAAATGCAGTCATACTATCCAATGTACATATGTGAAAATGGAACCAGGTAACTTGAGGGGATGGATGGAGTTGGGAGAGATGGGGAGAATGATCGAAGGCATGACCCTGACCGAGGTGCATAGTACTCACAGACTAATAACCTTGAATTGAAACCTCTCTGAACAACTACTTAAAGATCATAGAAAAATGAAATACCTCATTTAGAAAAGAAAAGAGTTGAGAAAGAATTTCTTGGTAGCTCAGCCTTTAGGAAGATTTTTATGGATTGCTAATAATTTGTTAATTTTTTTTCTTACCAATTATTATGGACTTAGAGGAGAGAGAGTAAAGAGGAAGAAGTTGTCCTTGCCTCCACGGCAGCCATGATCACTGTAGAAATCACTTCAGCTATCATTGCAGTCAGAAGGACAAAAAAAATCTTCCTTGAGGGCTTTTATGCAGTCTCTGATAGGAGGGGTGACAGAGATCCCATTAGTATTCAAACCTAGGTATATTTCAAACCAAATGGAATTTAACTTACAGCCTACAGTATGGTTTTCATATGAGGTAGCTTAGCAACCAACACTCTGATGTCCTTTTGACACCCATGAATTCTAACTAAATGAATCTATTTTTCTATATCACATATAAGAACTTTGGTAAAAAAAATTAAAATTGATGACATTTATTTTTCTGCAGTGTTTTAGTGAGATATTTAGTTGAGCTGGGGAAAATATTGCAATAAGATAAATGTCACCATTTAATGAAAAGATCTTTGTACAACATGCTCTTCTTGATAAGTGAGTGAAGATTTTATTAAGAGAAATGAAGAGGGACTGAAAGGGGAAAATAGGAAAACAAGGAAAATATTCTGTGCTGGCCTCCTCATAAACATCAGTTCAGCAAGTTCCCCAAATACCTTTAAGCCAAATAACATACTAACCAATGAGATCTCACAGGAGTTGTTAGATGACTCTTCTCTTTCATTCGAAAAGCTTAAATCAAGGACAATTTATTTTGTCTAATATATGTCAGATTTCTTTCTATGCCTTATTCAAATTTTCCACAGACAATTTCACAGATAATTTCTCTTAGGGAAATTCATCTTTCTAACAGGTTCTATCATTTTTAATTTAAATAACTAAAAGAAAATATATTTCTTTTCAATTGTGCATGTGGAAGCTTAGTTTCTTTTGTCCTGTCTCTTCTCTCCCCTGTAGTGATTCTTTGTACTGCTTGTCTTTTAATAGCTTTTAACAACCAAGTTCCTACTTGAAGTAATACAGGTTATTTTTGTGTTTAAATTTGGACATATTTTTCCATTTTATCCCTTTATTGAAGTTTTTTGACTGTTTAGCTGGCATTTTTCAAATATAGTATCTCAGTACTATTCTGCTATTTACTTTGGATAAATGCAGGTTTAGATATCTGTGATTATTCACAAATATTGCTATTTATTAGTCTTGGAAATTTTCCAAAATAATAGAACTTGTTCTATAAAACCTTTTTATGCTTGCTTGGTTGTGATCAACTTGGCACAGCAGGTCTGATTTAAAAATGTGATAATAGTACAGAGAGCACATGCAGATGTATGTATGTATGTGTATATATATATATATATATATATATGTGTGTGTGTGTGTGTGTGTATACAAACACACATGCATGTGTGTTCATATATTTTAATGCCAAATGAATACTTCATGTAACTATTTAAGTATATTTAAGTATATTGTGTAATCATTTATATGGAATTATTAAAAGGATATAAATTGCATTATATTTTACACTAAAATGATTATGCATATATATGATAATATATAGACACACAAGTATATATATTCTTTCAAAATGAGAGGGCTTCCATTAAAATTTTAAAAATTATGTGTGTGAACATTTTACACACTTAATAATTTTTGTTGTACAATTTTAAACTTTCAATACAAAAGTATTTCATAAAGAAAATTTCCAAGTTTATGAAACACAAGCAAAATACATTTAATTTCCCTTAGCTTATATGTGAAGTTTGAAGCGCTCCCTTACCTGCATACTTGCAAAGATTAACTTGTGAAGAGTGCTAATGTACTTTCCCCAAAAGGCACCCTTCCTCAGCTGCTCTTTCATCGCCAAGTTACCCTTTCTTCCAGACATTGATTTAAGAAGTATACAAGGTACTGGGCCATTGGCTCAATGGCTACAAAGGCTGATGGGGTTTGCTGGTGTTCTGTTGCTGTCTTGACCTCTGTGGACTACATCACCTGAAACTGTTCAGAGACCTATGCCCTAGTGTGCCTCCCCAGACTCAAAGGCTTCATTCTTACAACGTCCCAGGTGGTTCATCTGCACCCTAAACTCTGAGAGACAGTGTATGAAAGATGATTCAAAAAATGTAGACAGCTTGAAGAAGGAAATAGATGGCATATAAACTAAGATGGCATAAAAGCTAAGAGGTAAACTTGTCAGTGGCCTCTTAAAATAAAAGTCAAAACACTCATTCCTACACTATTCACTACCATTATATTATGAAACAATAAATTTTTAATGTTTATTTTGCATAATCTTGTATAAAATAGAGGCAATAATCTATGCTCTCATCTGCATTGTAATAGTATCTACAAGAGCTAAGTATCTGTAAAAAGCTTGAGTTTTGATCAAGGGATGAATGGATTAAAGATCTGAGATATGCTGGGCCCCATAGTCCACATCTATAATCCTAGCTACTCAGGATCCTGAGATCTGAGGATCAGGAAACCCAAAAAACTGTGCTAACTCTGGTAAAAAAAAAAAAAAAAAAAAAAAAAAAACAAATTGTTTAAATAGGGATACAGGTGGACCCATTGTAACAATGAGATGTTCAAGACGTTATGTTGAAAAATGAACTTTACAACTTTGGCAGGGGTGAGGGGTGGGGAGGGGGGATGGGGGGAGATGTGAGGGAAGGGATGATAAGGGGAAACAAAGGAGGAGGCAACAATGCTTGATAAGAAATGTACTTATTTCCATGCTCATGTAATTGTAATCCCTCTGTATGGTATTTTTGCAATAAAAAAATTAATAAAAAATAATAAAAATAATAAAAAATATTATGAAATGCTAAAAAAACCCCAAAACTCTGAAAGTACAATGTCCTGAGTTCAAGTTCTACTACCAGCACAGAAAAGATCTGATATATATGAATATATGAAAATATGTGAATATATATACACACATATATATATATACATATGTGAAAATTATCTAATGATAAGCACCATGAGCAACAACAGAATAAACTCTGAGGGCATTATGCTAAGTGAAATGAGCCAGCCACAGAAAGACTGTGAATGTATGCATATGTTATAGCCAGTAACAAATCTTTCTGGTGATGAATTTTTAATAATTAAATTTTTAAAATTATTTCTAAGGACAATGGTTATGTATAGTGTCCCATAGAAAAATAATGGTTGACATTTTAAATGATAAACATCTATATGATGGAAGAGATCATTTGAACTTACATCCTAAGCTAAATTTCAACATTTATGCAACTCAGGGTTAATTTATCACAAATACTTGTTTCTGTCTTGCAGTTGTGAACTGTGCCCAAAGGCTTGGCAATGCCTGCATAGTGTGACACTCACACTTCTCACACTTTCTACTCCTCACCTCTGCTTGTTTGGGAATGATGGTGTTTACTTCCAATAGTCACCTGCTAGCATGAAGAAGATGGTTGTTTTTGTGGACTTGTTCCTTTAGTGCAACAATGTATAATTTACTGCTCCCAACAGAATAATATTGAGTTTATTACTCAATGAATGAAAGTAAAAGGAAAAGAAAGAGGTAGTAATGATATTAGGATACCAGGTACAAACCGGAAAATCCTGGGCCCCAGAAACAGGGCTTTCTAGACCATGATTTTTAGTTTTGGGAAATGCACTTCTACGAGTCGGGGATTCCATTGGGAGAAACTGAAGGGTTCCTTAGCCAAGTTCATAACCAAGAATTGGGACTTTGTAACTACATTGTGGAGATAACAGGTATATATTTTGAGTCTTAGATATTTCTGCATAAAGCTAGACAATTTAGAAGAACTGTGCGGTGGCCTAGAAGGTGGCAAAGTTCATAGGAGATGAAGGAACTAAACCAAAAAATGTATTTGAATGGCCATGCCAGAGAGACAGTTGCAATGATTTATAAATATAATGACTGTGTTAAAAAGCAGAAGAGACTCTTCTTGGAAGATTAACTTTTCATCATTAGCTCTGACCTTTATCAACAATTGTGCATCCAGAGCTGGGAAAACTAAAAAAAAAAAAGAAGAAGCTGCAGATTTCCAGTTGGGTAGATATTGACCTGCATTTGCTTGTCATAATGGTGCAGCATTAAGTACCATGAAGCACACTTTTTTTTATTATGTACTGCAGCCAATGTAATAGTTTGTATTTCACTGGGAAACCCATTTAGAGGAGACAATTACATTTGCTTATAAACAGAATAATAAATCTTTTTTCATATACCCATTATATATCTTTAAACAAACATGGATTTGTGACTTAAATGTTGAATTTACATGGAGAATAAATTTAAGTGGCATTTCTATTTGCATATTGCACTTTAGGGTTTTAATTATTGATAATCTAGTGAAGAAATATCTGGTCATGAAACTGAGCCTTTTTGTTACAGAGATTTGGACATTTTGGATTATTAAGGTATAATAAGAAAATTCAACTTTCTGGCCCTATAGGGCCTATTATTTCAAGTTGAAAACAATTTTTGGAAATAAGCACCTGTGGAATGTTTAATTATGACCTAGAATTCTTGGTTTATGGAGGATGCATATTATAAACTTTGGTATCTAGATGTCCTATTTGCTGAAATCTTCTACAGGACATTTAATTGATTAGTATTCTTGAGTTATGCTTTTCCCTTTCAGAGATAATTGTATTTTTGAGACTTAAAGAACACACACACACACACACACACACACACACACACACACACACACACACACACACACACACACACACACACACACACACACACACACACACACACACACACACACACACACACACACACACACACGCTCCTGACAAGTACTTGGAACTCATTGGTAAATGTCTATTGGTAGTAACTATGGAAATGTATGAAAAAATCTGATGTCTCTTGATAAATTATAATGTGATTTTTCCTCTTTTCCAAGTGTTATAAAAATGTTTCTTCATAAAAAAATTGTTTCAGAAATAAGTTTTAAAATTAATGGTATTAACATTATTCCAGACTAGTACTTCAGATTGGTTGAGGTTATGATCTTATTTTAGGAATATTAAATTTAAACAATGAAAAATAATTTCTCCAAAGCATAAATCAAATTGTTGGAATTTCTATTTTATTCCCCATTGCTTCAAACATGTTTTTTTTTCTCAGCAATTTGGTATCAAACTGGGAAAGATGTTTATAAAGCTTGCTCAAACCCTGATTTCTCCTAGAACTAGTTCTTTTATTATATATGTGGGAATGTAACTGTTTTCCAACTTTTTAGTTACATACTAGGAGAAGAAAAGCAATGTTCAGAATATCTAATGTACTTGCAGTTGTACAATGGTGAGACATTTAATTTGAAAACACTTTTAAAAATGAACTAATGAAATGAGCATTAAGATAGTGATCCAAATGTCTTCAAGATTCAGGATTCATTTCAATTCTTCCTTTTAAGTGGATTTTTAAAACTACCATTGCAGAAGGCTGGGGAATTAGTTACTACCTGAAGCTGTGGAGTTTCCCCTAGGCATTATTAGGTAGAATGGAGATGACACATGAGGATGAAATACACCAGACTTGTCTGTAGTCATGCTGCACTCAGAACACAGGAAGTGTACCATGTTGAAAAAAGGAAATCTATTCTGGTCATCAGAAATACTTAACTACAAAGCAGAATGGATATACTGATCTCTGGAGTTGACTGTAGAATCAGTGTTTCACTGCCCACCCTCGAGTTCATTTTTCCTTTTTTGTTTTCTTGGCTATGGCTAACAGCAAATGATCTCAACTGTGACTTTGAGGCTGGGTTCTGCGGCTGGGAGCCATTTCTCAAAGAAGATTCACACTGGGAGCTGGTGACAGGACTGAGCAATGGTGAACACCATTTCCCCAAAGCTGATCACACAACAAACACAGATCATGGTGGGATTTTTTAAAATGGTTTTCTTTCATGTTGCAGAGTAATGTTAGTATCTCTTCTCACTTCTAACTTTTCTATATAAATGCAACTCTGGTTCATCTTTTCTTAGGCCCTCCTTGACCAACTTAATAGTGTTTAATTGCATATCCTTAAAGGAACTTGACTTTAATAAACAAACACTTCTGCTGTTGCTGCTGCTGTTTAGAGGTTGAGTTGGAGGCACAAAGAAGGAGAATACTTTTTTGATAAATTGTACAGGAGGCTTGCCTTTTTTTTTTGGAGCAATCCAATTTTTTTGTGAAACAGCAAGAAAAATAGTTTAATCTTCTTTCTGGGAACAGAAAACAGAGATTTAGCACTATCTACAAAATAAATCTGCAAATACTTTTGCATTCTTT
>NW_027205603.1:8592500-8605000 GCF_024711535.1 Dipodomys merriami
ATGCATGCAAGGCAAGCACTCTACCACTGAGCCACCTTCCTAGCCCAAGATAAAGATTTTTTTTAAAGGAACCCCAAAAGTGGTTACTAGTGTTTAAAAAATTTATTTTTGAGCTCACTGAGCTTTAAGTCAAGGTCATACACTGAATTAGATGCTTTAAAGACATCGGATGCAAGAAAATAAGATGTGTTAATGCTGCCTCCTTCTTGTGTGTTTGGCAAGTTCATTACTTTCTTCTGTGCTTCAATGAATGCTCAAAAAGTATGTGTACATGTTCTTTTTGAAGATCATATCTATTTCCCATCTTTGTAAACTTGCTTGTACTGTGGCCATTGAAATTGAGTTGCAATTGATCACCAATTCCAATTGAGATCACTTTTGTTTTATTTTTTCTTCAGTGTGTAGTCTGTGGTGAGCAGCTCCCAAGGAAAGAATTGTATGGACAGTGACACTTTATTTTTTAGATAATATTTTTAATCAAGAGAACAGAGAAAATGATCATTTTTCCAACAAAACCAATAATAAAAGATGTATTATATCTTGTTAGCATTTTATTTAATTGCTATACACATCATTTAATTGAATTTAATCCTTACTTAAAAAATCAGGATTTCTTCATAGTATAAGGGCTTTCATGTGAAAATTTCATAAATATGTATAATATATTTTAGAAAATGTTTTCACTGTATTATATTCCCTTAAGCTTCCTTCTTTCTCCTTCCTCCCCTTAATTTTGGACGAGTTTTCTTTTCTTTCTTTTTTTTTTTTTTTTACAGTATTCATAGCTTTATTGTGAAAATACCATATAGAGGGGTTACAATTACATGGGCAAGATAATGAGTACCTTTCTTATTAAGCATTGTTGCCTCCTCCTTTGTTTCCCCTTCTCATCTCCCTCCCTATCCCCTTAACCCCCCTCCCCACCCTGGAAGAGTTTTCTTTATGCTATTTCCATACATATGTACTTTGATCCCCTTCATAACCTAGTAGCCTCTCCGTTTTTCCTTTCTCTGCACGCAACACCCCACCAACAGTGTCATTTTTATACTTGATTACCACTATTATTATTATTTTTATTATTCTAGACCTAGATTCTACAAATGAATGTAAACATGCAAGTCTTTGAGTTCCAAGTGTGGGTTATTTTTATTTATTACAGTGATATTAGCAATAGTTAAGTTGTACAATCAGCCTAGGTATCCAATAACAAATGAATAGATGAAGAAAATATCCACAGTGGTGGATTGTTCAGTCATAAATCAGAATGACATGATGCTGTGTCCAAGAAAAAGGACAGAGACAGAACTGGAAATCATCCTATCTAGTGTAGACACTTTAGAACCAAGGAGTTCTTCTGGAGTCTTCTCATACTGGCTAAATGGTTTTCCTTTTTTTGAAAATTGAATGCTAGAAGGAGCTACTGGAGACCACTGGAAGAGGTATTTGCTTTATTTTTCCTTGGTTTTCAGTACTTTTTGAATCACAGGGATATTTGGATTGCATGGTAATACTTTCCAGTGTAGGAAGGATAGTAGACTGTGACAGGCTATTTATAGTGAGAAATACACAGAGATAATGTCCTCCCTCAAAGGATTTTTCTGAATATAATGTAACTTTTGATAAGTCTGTGGGTAACATGTACTTTCTTTCATGAAAGTTACAAAGAAAAGCAAACAAACCAAATTCTTATCTTCTTGGGTAATTGGAGAATTTGGAACATATTACTAATAGCTGTTTTCATGGAACAAATGTTCTTCATTATAAAATGATAAGGGAAAGAGATAATCTAAGTTGGATACTTTGATATGATTAAAGCCTTCATCTTATGAAATTATGTGATTTTTTTTCTTCCTACACAATCATATCAGGATAAGAAAGTTAAGAATATTTTTTGAAAGGACTTTAAAGGATCGTGGGATTTCTTTTGAGTCTTTTTTTCTTAGCGGCTCAATTTTGGTGTCATTTTGCCCAAATTACTTTGTACTCTACATAGAGCTAACACATGGCATCCGTATGCACAATTGTTCCCATAACTCATTTTTAAGATGTGGACTTTTTTAGACACTTCAAAAGTTATTTCACCCATTGGTGGAAATGGGCATTTTTCTTGAAATAGGAGATAGAAAGGACAGAACACATGGACACCAGAAGCTACCATTTATTACTGAATTTGAAATGCAGTTCCGGTTAACAATTAACTATGAAATATGAAGGAGATTAATGTGGGTATTAATATTTTTGGACTCTTCATATTTGAGTAACTACTAATAATCCAATATTTAACTTTTCAGATTGTTTTAAATTAAGTGTAAGATTAATGATAATGTGAAATACTAGTTTTCAGTTTTAGGATAGACATTTGTTTTTAATTCTCCAACTTGTTTAGCTCTTTGTTGCTGTTGTTGTTTGTCATAGGGCTTGAGCTCAGGGTCCGGTGTTGACTCTGAGCTATTTTGCTCAAGTCTAGCATTCTACCACTTTTGAGCCACAGTGCTACTTCCATTTTTCTGATTGTTAATTGGAGGTAAGAGTCTCAGAGATTTTGCTGCCTAAGCTGGCTTTGAACTGCAATCCTCAAATCTCAGCCTCCTGAGTAGCTAGGATTACAAATATGAGCCTCCACTGCGTGGCTTGCTCTTATTTTAATATTCCTTCAATTGCAAGTAATTAAAAAACTTTTTTTCCTAATGTGAATGACAAAGTCATGACTAAGATAATTGAAGAAAGAGATGGGTTTGAGTATAAATCTCCTAAGTATTTATAAAAAGAGGGACACATCTCCTTCAGATTTAAGAAAGTAAAAAAGAAAACAAAAAAAGTAGAATAATCCTTTGCACCAGTGTTCCAAACATGTAATCCTAGGTATTCAGGAGGCTGAGATCTGAGGATTGCAGTTCAAAGCCAGCTTAGGCTGCAAAGACTATGAGACTTTTATTTCCAATTAACCACCAAAAAACTAAAAGTAAAGCTGTGGCTCAAGTGGTTAGAGCACTAACTGTGTGCAATAAAACTCAGGGGTAGTACCCATGCCCTAGAACTGGCATACACACACACACACACACACACACACACACACACACACACACACACACACACACACGTAAGATATTAAACTCATATCAAAATCCACTTCTCATCTATTGAGTTTTGATGTGTTTTACACTTTCAATATCTATCTTCTACATTAATTGTAATGAAAATAAATCTCAAAAAATTTAAAGAAGGAATTATGGGGTATGGCTGGGAATGGTTCAGTTATATACCATTTAATCTAGGACTAGATGTTGGATTATTTGATGAGTTCTAGAGGGAATCACAGTTGGATGGGGGGAAGGTTGAGAAGAAGCTGTCTCCATTTTGTGTCATCAGTTCTAATGAGCAAATCATCCTGTTTCATTGGTGAAGATGTTTTTCTTCTTAAGCTTGTCTGGAGAAAGAATAACCAGGCATAATCATAATTATGAGTAGGACTCATAAAAGTTACTAAAGGTGAAGTGCATACATGTGAGCATGCATGTATGTGCATGTGTAGGCAAGTATGCATGTACATATATATGCATGTGTGTGCATTTGTTTGTTTATGTTCAATTACATCTTTTCCCGAAATAGCCTTTTTCTCCCATAGCTTTTTATGAATTCCAGATATCTTAACTGGGGTTTCTTTTTTCTCAGCTTATTTTTAATTTTATTTGTCTATTATTATTCTAAGTTGTCTTCTTCCTCTTCTCTTTTTCCTTTTTCTTCCCTTCCCTCTGCTTCCTTTCCCTGTCTGCCTACTGCTACTCTTTATTCTTCTTCCATTTTTTCTTTTTTTATTACATATTTTATTGCAATGATACTGTACTGAGGGGTTACATAACTAAGGTAATAAGTACATTTCCTCTTGAGCACTGTTACACCCTCCTTTGTTTTTCCCCAGCCATCCCTTCCCTCCCCACCTCACCAACTCCTCCCTTCCCCACCTTGAGAAGTTGTAAAGATCGTTTTTAACATAGTGTCTTGTACATTTTATTGTTACAATGGGTCAGCCTATATCCTTGTTTCAGCATTTTGTTATTTTCCTTCCCCTCCTCAAATTAGAAAAATGTATATGCAAATGCAGGGCACCAGAATCAAATACAGTGACAACAGGGGTTCTACCATGGGGGAAGAACATATGAAAGAAACAAAAAAAATCACATAGTATGTTATAAATACATTAAAAACAACAGCAACAAAGATTAAAAAAGGATTCATCTTAGGGATGCAAAGCTGGTTCAATCTATGCAAATCAATTAATATAATTCATTACATCAACAAGAGCAAGGATAAGAACCTCATGATTATCTCAATAGATGCAGAAAAAGCACTCGACAAGATCCAATAGCCCTTTATGATGAAAGTTCTGGGAAAACTAGGAATCCATGGAACATTCCTCAATATAATAAAGGCTGTGTATGACAGACCTACAGCCAACATTATACTTAATAGCGAAAAGCTAAACCTGTTTCCTCTAAATTCAGGAAGGAGACAAGGTTGTTCACTCTCTCCACTTCTCTTCAATTTAGTATTAGAATGCCTAGCTAGAGCAGTAAGTCAAGATGCAAACATAAAGGGGATCCAAATAGAAAAGATGAAGTAAAACTCTCCTTTTTCGCAGATGACATGATCTTGTAGTTAAAGAACCCCATGAGCTCCACTCCCAAGTTACTGATCCGAAACTATGGCACAGTAACAGGGAATAAAATTAGCCCTCTTTTTTCTTTTGATCAGGATCTGGGCTTGAACTCAGGGCTAGCCTTAAGCTCTTGTCTGATTTTTCCCCTGCTCTTATTTGGAACTTACTAATTACATAAAATTTATTGAATATAATGATTTAGTTTGAAACAGATACTATATCTTGAATACATTAATTAATTAAAATTGTAGATAAAATTTGGTCTTTTACATTAATCAAACTACTTTAAATGAATCAAGAAAATTATTTCCAAATGTAATTGTGGAGATGGGAGGGAAGGGAAAAACAAAGGAAGAGGCAACAATGCTTGATAAGAAATAGACTCATTTACCTTGCCCATGTGATTGAACCCCTTTGTACAGTATTTTCACAATAAAAAACTTATTTTAAAAAACGGAATAAAAGAAAAGAAAATTATTTCCTTTAACAATTATTAGGTGGAGATTTGATAGTTTGTGTTAATTAGAGGTTCATAGCAGGTATTTTTCTATTTTTCTGTGATCAATAGCTAAATATAGCTATTGGGCACTTAGACTGTGATCAATCTAACTGATAAACTTAGCTGTTCAGTTTCATATATTTAAATAGCTACATTATTTTTATGCCTTTTCCATTACATTCATTACATTGAGTGTTCCTCTTTTTTTTCCTCTTCCCCTATCTCCCCGTCCCCCACCCCACCAGAGATTCTAAGTTTGTAACAATACCTAAAGCATTACACATTTCATACATGAATCACATTCAATCTCTCACTACTTAGCTCTCTTTTTCTCTCTAGCTCCCCCACTCTCTAGCTCTTTTGCTTGCTTTACAGACACTAAATACTGACATTCATTATATACAAATTATAGTATTAGATTCTATAGAATTTACAAAATGCCTCACAATTTTTAGATTATTATGATTTAGTATACTATCATTAGTATCTTACCTGACAGTGACAGAGGCCGTATACCTCATGAATGCTTATCTGAAATCATGGTTGTGCAAATATTTATTCAATAACTTCATCTTTAATGATTCTAAATTTGAAATACTAAGGAGGGTTTCTTGGTCTCTAGTAATAAATTTAAGTCTCTATAATGCAAAGTCTGCTAAATGTGTAAATTAAGTGTAAAGTTCTAAGCTCTTATATTAGATGTGAATCCCTTTGGCATTTATGCTTAGTGTACTATTATAATAACTTCACACTGGCAAGGTGTTGAGTGACAGCTTGACAGCTTGAAATTCTGGTGGGGTATGCACATCTCTAGTACAACTATATGCTTCACTTTGCATATTTACAAGCTGAGAACCTGATGAAACTTACAGAAGGGATCTAAAATTTAATCGCAGTCAGAAAACATGAATCTTCTTTTACTATGGTGCTTAGTTAAACATTTCTATTCAAATTTGCAATTCTAGTTTACCTGTCAAGGCCTGAATTTAGGTAAGAAAGTAACAAAATATGAAATAAAATAGGTGATGTAAAGTAACTTTTTGGATCAAATGATGGTAATTGTGTATACATTATTAAAAAAAAAAACCTATATACCAAATTGGAGCATTGATGATGTCTTTAAACTGAAACTTTGTTGTTGTTGTTGTTGTTGGTCATGGGACTTGAACTATGTACCTTGGTGCTGTCCCTAAGCTCTTTAGCTCAAGTTGAGCGCTCTACCACTTAAGCCACAGCACCACTTCCAGTTTTCTGGTGGTTATTTGGAGATAAGAGTCTCACGGATTTTCCTGCCTGGGCTGTCTTTGAACTGCGATCTTCAGATCACAGCCTGCTGAGTAGCTAGGATTACAGGTGTGAGCCACCAGCACTGGGCTATTCTTTATATTTTTTCCTTATGTCCTTGGGATTCTCTACATGAAAATAAAAAGTAAGAACAGGTTAGGTGTATTTGAGTTTTGTTTTGTTGAGGTTTTGTTGCCATTGAAGGAATTAATTTTTACTTCGGGTAGAACCAACAACTTAGTACATGTTGGGTAACTATTGGTAGAATACATGAGTGCTGAATTTCATGTTGGGCTACTGCTGACAGCACCAGAAATAATCCTCTTTTTATAGTCTTTTCATTATATGGTTAAGCCATGAAATGTTTAGATTATACCATCATTAAGGATAAGTGGGAAGTAAAATGACAGACTTCCTAGCCTCCCAAGAATATTTTCTTACTTGGCTTAAATTATAGATGAATACTATCTTATGAATCCCTAAGTTATTTGATACTAATCAATAATATTGATTATAAATGTTCTTTTTCTGAGAAAACAAAGTTTTCAGGAACACCTTTTCTTGCTTTTATTTTTAATGTAGCAAAGTAGTATATATTGCCAATATATTTAGCTTTACCTAACTTTGAAATGTTGAACCATAACACAGACATCCTAGGTTTGTGAAAGGCTGGAGAGAAGGATCTTAGGAAATGTCATTGGAATCAGAGTGGTACTGTCCACAACTAAGTGGACAAATACCTGTCCCCAACTGTCTGGCTTATATAGACACTATTTTGGCATGTGTTAACAATGATGCTTTTCATTACTGCCTTGACCCATATGTAAGAAAGAAATATGAAGACAAAGGAAATATTAGCATTTTCTGTATTGGGTACTTGGAGGATGGAAGAACTAAGAGCATTAATGTACCTGCAAAGTTGTGATTCATATTTTACATGACAGAAAATGTAAAAGAGATGTAGAGAGAGAAATTGAATGTTTTCATCATTCAAAACCTTCTTCCAATAGGTGCAGTTTTGGTATCATTTGTCTGAGCATGCATATCTCTCTGTTTTCACAAGAACATCACTAGATGGCAATTTGCAAAAGCAAGGGGAAGTCATAGGAGTCTCTGAATCTGACTGGAGTCAAGCAAAAATTGATCTCTGTATAGAAGGTGGAGAATCTCTGCCGTTTCAGGTAAACATGTAAAATATTAATACGACTTAGCAAAAGATACCTCTCTGTATAATATAATATATAATATATATTGATATAAATATATAACATATAATATATAGAGAGATATCTTCTGCTACATAATATGTATAGGTAGATGGTAATCTTTTCATACAATAAATAACATCTAAATCATTTATTCATTATTAATAATTAGGGATGAGCAGAGAGGCTATTTTGACTTGGGTATGAAAAGTAGGAAAATAATGAAGATAAGCATTAAGTAAGATGACAGACAGAAGAATCATTTTAATGATTTTTTTCCCAAGAGAAGTTATTTTTTCTGCAAGAGACCATAATATACTATGATGAATGAAAAAAATCTGAGTTTGATCATATTTACATTTTAATCCTATTGTATCATATTCTTCTATTCATTAGCATGAGGAATTTTTAATTCATCTTTGTTGTGACTGTCTTGGTAAATAAGAGAAGAAAACAATAGATTATTAAATGATTGTTCCAATTATTACTCTGTCATAAGCTGTGTGATCTACAGTTATGATAAAATAGCAGTATTTAAGGGAAGTCTGAGTATTGAAGAGATTACAGTTACAGATGGTTGTATAGATGAGCTCTGGATCCTGAGTTCAAGGTCAAGTGTTTGATTATAAGGAGCCTAATCCTGTGCTTTTCTCTCTTCTGTCCATGTGGACTGACTGTTGGGGCTTAAAGTTCTTGGTGAACAGCACATCTGATCTTGTCCTCATTTCTGAATTGAGATAAATGTATAAATAAACAGAGAAAGAATGTTAGAGATTTAGATGCCTTTGTGATCTATAGTTATATATTCAAAATAATATTTGGCCTCATTATAAATAGCTTTTCCCAGATAGCAGCTGACTCTGTTGGAGAAATATAGGTCTCTCGCTATATGGCAATCTTTTGTTTCATTATAGAGAAAGGATAGAATGCACATCTACCTGTAAGATCCCAGTAGGAAACTTGGAATGGAAAAAGGGGATGAGTTGAGAATGCCTAGCACATTCTTCAAATATAACCAGTTGAATGCTATTCTTACTATTGGGAAGAGTAAGGGATAAGTAACAACACTCTCACTTCAGCTCTATAAAGAAGTAGGAGGAGATGCGTGTTGTTGGCTCATGCCTGTAATCCTAGCTACTCTGGAGGCTGAGATCTTAGGATCATGGTTCAAAGCCAGCCCTGGCAGGAAAGTGCATGGGACTCTTATCTCCAATAAACCACTCAGAAAACCAGAAGTGGCACTGTAGTTCAACTGGTAGAGTGCTCACCTTGAGCTGAAGAGCTGAGGGACAGCACCCAGGCCCAGAGTTCAAGCCCCATGACCACCAAATAAATAAATAAATAAATAAATAAAAAGAAATAGTAGGAATAGAAAATTAATTCCTATGAGTTTTCTCTCCTGCATCTCCCTGCAGGTATCATGCAATAAACACTACTACTTTTCCATTAACATTCTCAACTCTGAACTACCTAAAGACTTTAGATAAGGAATTGTGCACTTTTGTTAACATTCTTACAGGAATCCAAAAGCGAAATAGATACACAGAACATGCATGTGTTTGCATGTAGATATATACACAGAGATAATATAAAAATTCTGTTAATACATAAATGCAGATATTTAACTATTTCCAGCCAATAGTAAATACATAAATGAGTATATATTTACACACATATTAACATTTTGTTTAGTTATAATGTTAATGTTTGCTTGCTTATAAAGATGCAGCTTCACAGGCTGGGAATTGGCTTAGTGGTACAGTGCTTGCGTCTCATGCATGAGGCCTTGGGTTCGATTCCTTAGCATCACATAAGTAAAAAAAAGCCAAAAATGGTGCTATGGCTCAAGTGGTAGAGCACTAGCCTTGAGCTGAAGAGCTGAGTGACAGCGCCCAGGCCCAGAGCTCAGGCCCCACAACTGACAAAAAAAAAAAAAAAAAAAAAAGGTGACCTTAAGCATGATCTGGCTATCAGTTCATTGTAACTAAGCTCTAAATATATTTATATACATTAATCCAGTACAATCTAAATACTGGAACAAAGAAAGACAGCTGACTATGTGGCCACCTGTATTTCCATTTGGCCATGAAATTCAGTCAGTGTTGTCCATTTAATGTTGATTGGAGACCATTACAGAGTACAAATTGCTTTTAGTTTCTTTGAAAATCTTACTAGTTAGTAAGATGTCATCATTCCTGCTGGCAAAGGATTAGCTATGGTTTATTCAATAAGAAGATTAACAACATTGCAATATTTTTTCATCATCAGGGTGTTATTGAAGAATTTAAGTCAAATAATTAATGTTATTATCCATTCTGTTTGAACTTCCTCTGCTCATGTCAAACTTGTGTGCTCAGCTTTTCTCATAACTGTATTCTTTTAATTTTGTGATTTTTTTTCTCCTTTTGTCCTCAGTGTTAGTACCTATAATTGATTTTCTGAATGCTACCCATTGATTCCAAATTGGTCTATTTTCTGCCAGTTTCCACTTACATATAATTGTATCTGAATTCATGTTAAAATGGTTCATTTGTGAAATTTTCCACAATGGTATACTATTCATGCTTTATCAGCATCAATGATAAATATCAATAACAATTTTCTGACACTATTTGAAAATTCAGTGGAGAAGATTTACAATACAAAAGTCAAAGTTGGTCTAGTTTCTGTAAAGTTGCTGTATCTTCAGTCTTGTTTATCTAGGGCTTTGTTATAGCTTGTTTTGCAGGTAGCTCTGGTAAGCAACATCTGGTAGGGATCAGTTATGTCTTTATAAATTATGGGGATGTATCAAGCCTAATTAGTATGATCAACAATAGCTCAAGTTACATTTGTTTTTTTTCTAGAGATGTAACTTTCAGCCAATTACTTCTATTCTCTAAATTTCTTTCACTTTAAAATGAAGATTAAAACAGGTGAATGCATCCTGCAACAGTAAGTGCTAAATAAAAGCTGGCAATTGCTCTTATTCTTGATATTCATATCATTCTTCAAAAGCACTATTTCATTTTTTTCTTTTTACCATATTTCTATTTTCTTCTGTATTAACATGTATTCTTATTTGTGTTGTTGCTTTACAAGATATGTAAATTTGCCAGGAGAGTATATTTCTGGGAAAGCTCTTAGGCAGATTAGAAATCAGCCACTTAATTGTAAACAAGATGAGTCTTAATTTGTCAAAGCAAGAAAATAATTTGCTGTGGATATTTTATGCAACGTTATTGAATAAAACAAAATAAGAAAGATCTTGAAAAGTAGTTTTTCTTAGGGCAATATATTTACATTTAATATAAAAATTAAATGAGATATTATAAAATGAAGTTTTGACTCTGTCCATATGAAATACTTCTTGTAAACAAGCTTTCTCATAGTAGCTATTGATACTCAGTGATTAATGGAGCTACCAGGACTCAATAGTTTGAAAAAGGAACTGTCTGTGGTTATGATTCAAAATATTAGCTTAGTTCAAACAAACAATTAAAAGAAGAATAGCCAAGATCATGTTGGGATTACGTGATGTTAATTATTTAGAACTATCTATTTGTAAGAAAAAAATATAAGCATCTTCCATTTAAGATTTGGATGATTTTAATTAATGGTAGAATTATCCTCTTACATTATATAGTCTTAAATTTTATTATGGAAATAAGCAAGCAGAAGTAGAGATGGTCTAATACCATTTTAATTTTTTTGAAAACAGTGAATAAGTTATTTAAAATCATTTCGATATGAATAAAAGAGCCTTGCATTTCCCCTTAGGCAAAATGAAGCAACCACATCTTAAGAGTTTTTAATTTTACTTGTTTTAAATTGTTGCTGTAAAGATGATGTACAGCGGGGTTATAGTTACTTAAATCAGGTAAACAGTACATTTCTTTTTGAAGTGTCGCCCCTTCTCTTGATTTCTCCCAGTTTTTTCCTTGTATAGTTCATTTTCAGCCTAGTGTCTAGTGACTACCATTGCTGCATTTGTTCACCCAAGTTCAACCTAAGTAGTATCACAGTTGAATTTTTTTCTTGAAACTTACTTTTTAACTCAAAAATGCATGATTAAGATCTTTCCATATTAGCACATAAACAAAAGTTTCAATAGGTATGTGTGCATCACCATTTATTTATATGTTTCTAGTCATTTGCTGTCAAAACCATTGTAAACATTGCAGTCCATGTCTCCCTGTGTGCAGCAACATGTGTCTTATGTAAATACAATCTATTTCTGTGCTACTCCTTACTCTCTCCAAAACAAATAAACTTACAAACAAGGCAAAAGGTACAGAAAACAAAACAGCAACAAAGGGAAAAAAATCCTCTTGGTTCCGTTTCTTGTAGTTCATTTTGATAAATGCCATTTTATATGATCCTATGCACATGGCTATTGAGCCTTTGTGATTCTCCTCTAAGATTATCCTCCTTTGGTCTCACTGTGTGAATGTCTAGAGACCTGTATAATTTATCATGTCCAGATATATATATATATTTTTTGCTTTTAATATCCAGTGTGTTTACTTGTAGATTTATAGGCACATTCTAGTTCCAACAAATGAGAGAAAACATTCAGCCTATGTTTCTTTGGGTCTGGCTTACTTAATATGATTTTTTTCAAGTCTTTCCATTTCCTTGTGAATGGTACAATATCATTCTTTTTGATGGAAGAATAGAATTTCATTGTGTATGAAGTTCTCAATAAGGTTTTGTCTTATAGTTCTACTTCATCTCCTTCCAAAGGCATAGAGAGTACCTCTAAAATATCTTTAGCTTTTCTTTGAGAATACCACATATTCTAGTCAATAAATGCTTATCTAATGAATCTGAAGAATTAAGCAATTCTTTGACTTATACTCAGGGTGTCCTACAG